>NC_137917.1:15685991-15688491 GCF_963457725.1 Sprattus sprattus | reverse complement strand
ACGAGATAACGACAAGACAACAAGATGGCAAGTCCAAATGAATTAGATTTAGCTTTAATTATAGAGAGAGCTGTTGCAGCTGGCGTTAGGGCGGCTCTCCAAAACCGACCTACATTGGGAACAAGTGCTGCAACCAACACCACATCCCGCTCCACGAGCGAATTACCGTAAACATTGTAATGTTCTGGCGCCAAATCTTAAATGTAGACTGAACATAATTCGGACATTTAACATTTAGATATACATTTAACATTTACGTTTACATTTAAGTATTTATATTTTACATTTACATTTAACACTTATATTTAACATTTATATATAACATTAAACATTTAAGTTTATATTTAATATTTACGTTTACATTTATCATTTACATATATATATATATAACATTTACATATAACATTTAACATTAACATTAACATTTATTTACAACAACTTAAACAACAATTTCTCTCTAAATGTTTGAAAAGGTGACATGTGAATATTGTCGTGCTTTTTCCCCCGTATTATGCTAAATGTGCCAAAACTGAGCAGGATTTTAGAACGTGCAACATTTTACAAACGGCGCCCCATAGTATTATGCTAAATGTGCCAAAACTGAGCAGGATTTTAGAACGTGCAACATTTTACAAACGGCGCCCCATACTTTAAAACA
Organism: Sprattus sprattus; assembly: GCF_963457725.1. Taxonomy (NCBI): domain Eukaryota; kingdom Metazoa; phylum Chordata; class Actinopteri; order Clupeiformes; family Clupeidae; genus Sprattus; species Sprattus sprattus. Next base: position 15,687,833 of record NC_137917.1, on the reverse strand, counting down.
GGGTTTAACATGGTTAAACTAAGTGTAATTATTTGTTACTTAGCAAGAACTGAATGAGGCACCTACAGCGGCCGTTAGCAGCAGCAGCTCGACGGCTAATGCTAGCACCAGCGGGCGATCCAGCAGCACTGGAGAAGGTAAGAATGTGGAGGAGGAAGAGGTTGAGCACACACCAAAGCCAATAACTACAACTGCCACTATATCTCTGCATGAGCATCCCACTGACACAACACATTTTCCTGAGGATGAAGGCGCAAATGTCGATCGTTATTGTGTCCAAGTGGTCATGCAAACCCACAGGCACTTTCCCACATAATCCCACACAGGACAACCACTGCTTTGCTACAGAATATTATATCAGCAAAAAGTCTGGTTTGGAGACACCATGGACATGGATATACCATTTACCCAAGCTAGATATAACTATTGTGAGCCCTGTTAGCATTTTGCGGATTGATCAGCACTAGGTGGATGTGGCACGGTGCTCAGGTGCTTGCACTGCTGCCTCACAGCAAGAAGGTCCTGGGATCGATTCCCGCAATGGGGCGCTGTTGGTACTGGGGGGCAGGTTCTCCACAGACCTTCAGTGCTCAGGTGGGCTATCTCCCAGGCCTTTCTGTGTGGAGTTTGCATTTTCTCCCTGTGTTCACAAGGGGTTTACTCCACTTAAAACCCCAACAGAAAAACATGCGGAAGAACAGAACCACGCTCCTGTCTGTCCCTGACCAAGACACTTGACTTGACTTGGTCCCCGGGCGCCCAAGGCTGGCCACTGCTCCTGGAACCTGGAGGAAGGACAGTCCGGGATGGGATGGGTCATACTTACCTTTTCTTCACATAAGTTTAATGAAACACAGGAAGTCTAGCCAGCTCACCAACAGCTGAAAACCCAGGATTCTATTTTGTGTAACTCGAGTATTCTCTAGCATTAGTGAAAAAGGGGTTACATATTTCATTTGAAGGTATTTCAGGTCAAAAGCCTTAACATAATCATTGACTGTGAGTATAATGAAAACATGTTGTTTGTGTTCATGTAGATGGCATTGGTTTTGTCTTTTCTCTGTTCTTAAAACTTTGTGTTGTTTTGTGCGGAACTGGAAGCAGCATAGCGCTGTGTGGAAGCTTGTCATCAACCAAGGACAACTTAAGCAGTGGATGTCAAACCAGCTCTTTTTTTGTGTGTATATTCAAGGCAAACGTGCAAGCGATGGACATGGAGACAGATATGATGAGAGTGAGGTGCAGCATACAGTAGGTGCTACTACACCAGACTGGGCATGGTCTCTCTTCTCTTCTCTTCTCTTCTCTTCTCTTCTCTTCTCTTCTCTTCTCTATTCTTCTCTTCTCTTCTCTTCTCTTCTCTTCTCTTCTCTTCTCTTCTCTTCTCTTCTCTTAACTTCTCCTCCCTTCTCTTCTCTTCACTTATCCTCTCCTCTTCTCTTTTCAGGCCATTTAGAAAGTGGCTTAAACACGTCCCACCAAGCATACATAAACACACACTCACCACAAGGCTGAGAGGCTTGGGCCCGTGAGGACCCACAGAACCGACCTGGGGACGCTTCACCACTCACTGGCCAGAGCATAGGACTGCTGGGCGAGCACAGAGAGAGAGAGAGAGAGAGAGAGAGAGAAAGAGAGAGAGAGACAGAGAGAGAGAGAGAGAGACAGATACAAAGAGAGAGAGAGAGAGATGGAGAGGGAGAGAGAGAGAGACAGGGAAAAAGAGAGAGATGGAGAGAGAGACAGACAGACAAACAAACCATAGGAATGTCCTGGACTGTGTCCAACTCAATTAATATAGGAAATTACCCCGATATGAGTTTCATTCTTGGCCATCAAAAA
>NC_137917.1:15388491-15680991 GCF_963457725.1 Sprattus sprattus | reverse complement strand
CCTCATTTCAGATGAGTGTTTCTGAGGGGGTCATTGAGTGCGATGCAGGGCGAGGGGGGAACAGAACATCAGCGGTGGGTTAGAGCTGCAAACTCGCTGCCCTTTCCAGACATTTACAAGGGCATAAAAATGGGTAATGAATTAAAAAAAGCGGTAAACAAAAGTAAATGAGAAATAATGTTTATGAAAGACTACCGTGGAGGCTCAAAATCTATTAGCTGCATTTGCTTCCAGGAGTGTTTGATATGCACAGTGTACAGACACCATATCAAAGTGGAGGTGTTCTTAGCAGGTCCAGATCATATGACGTAAATGAGAAATCAAACGAATCTGACATCTAAGGCTCTTAATTGCCCAAAGCCGACTTGGTCTCTGGGGGTTTATGTAAGAAGCCCGTTTCAGCACGTCCCTCCAAGGTGCAGTGCTGGGGGAGAGACAAGTATGTGAGGCCCAGCGGGGGGCCTGCATCATGGCAAGAGAAAACCATTTTGCTTTTGATTCAATCCAACGCATACACTTCAGGCACTAGCCAAGCTGACCATATTTCTCTCTTTCTCTCTCTTTCTCTCTCTCGTTCTGTCTCTCTCTCTCTCTTTCTCTCTCTCTCTCTCACTCTCTTTCTCCTTAAAGAGCTGAACAACAGGCACCAAACATGACTAAGTTAAAAGGACGGAGAGAGGGTGCAAAAGCAAGACAGAGGGAAAGACAGACATAAAGAAAGAAAGAAAAAGGAGTGGAAAAGAGAGTGAAGGAGGGAGAACCAGAGAGAGAAAGAGAGAGAGAGAGAGAGAGAGAGAGAGAGAGAGAGAGAGAGAGGGAAATTAGTTCAGCTGGCAGCTGAAAGCCATCCCAGCCTCATGCCTTTCAGATGATTGGGGTAGAGAGGTGATGGTCAATTATCCCCCTGTGGTTGCCAGGGTCAGCGCCTGCCTCTGCCCAGTCTCGTTCCCCTGCATTCCAGCCATCATTCACCCTGACATTCCCAATCTTACAACGAATCCATTCCGGCAGCCTCACGCCGTCAAGAAGAGCGGCGCTAATGAAGGAGGCAGGACGGGATTTTATCACCTGAGAAATCTCAAACACTCCAGCCTGCAGCCTTATCAAGGTCAGGCCCTTACATAAAAAAAAAAAACATTCCAGTAATACAGTAAATCATGGAGATAGCTCCAGCTATCCTCTTTTTTTTCAGCTCTCAGTGATTCCCCACTTGTTTTGGTTCCTGCAACACTGCTGCCTTGTGAACTACAGCAGACTAATGGAGACGATTAGGACAGTGCCAGGGGACTGGAAACTCCCATGACTGCAGCCAGCTACAGATTCAGGGCCCACAACAAAGCAGCCACGCACAAAGCCCCCCCCCCCCTCTTAAGCCAGCGATGTTCATTTCGCTCGTCTGGGCTTTTCATGTGGAGACGACACTGCGTTGGGACTCCCAACTTGAGTGGGGGGGGGGGGGGGGGGGGGGGAGCACGCATGTGGTTTTTCAAGCTGGACTCATGTGGTTTGGACACACACGTTGGAAACTGAGACATTCTTGTCCGCTGCCACAGAGTTGTTTGCCGATCCCAGAACAATCATGTGCTTGATCATAATCGAACAAGAGAGCTAATGATTGTCTTCGTGTGTTCTGAAGAGCTTTGGTGAGAGCGTGAGTAAGTGTTCATACAAAGACCTCTTAGTGGATTATGGGCATGTAACAACTTAAGAACAACTGCCTCTAAAATGGCTGCAGTGGGTGTTGTTTATAATGGGGAAGATTTGACTGGTCCACTGTGTATTTTGTCAGGGCTTTGTTATGCGTGTGTGTGTGTGTGTGTGTGTGAGTGTGTGTGTGTGTGCGCACCTAGGCAACTGCCTCTAAATGTCTGCAGTGAAGCAAACTAAACAGAACGTGCACTTCGGGAATAAAAAAGGAAACGATGGGAGTAGAAATGTTGGGGGGGTGGGGGTGGGGGGATGGGGGGGGAGTTTGGGGGGGGGCTTGAACAACAAATAAACTGCAGGAAGGAATCTGTTCTGTGAGAGCAGTTTTCTCTCAGCTCGCTCATATGGAAACCTTGTGTGATTCCTCGCTCTTAAATCGCTCTTAAAAGCAGCAGGCCCCTGAGACATTGAGGCCTCATTAAAATATCAACGACAACAGTGGGTGATGACAGACAGACATGGTCATGTCAAACCAGTTTGGGGCCTACTCTACTCTGGCCTCTCTCTCTCTCTTCCACGATGAACATCTCAGAAGGGTCACAGCTTCAAGAGGCTAATTTAAGAAGACGTCTGGAGGCAGGGTAGAGGGACAGTTACCATGCGTTTAGCTCATGTCATTGGAGTCATTACGAACTCACAAGCCTCAGTGCATTTCTGATGCTGTAATGTTCAGATTCAAGGACAAACACACACATGGAACTGGGTTTCTTGTCAGAGGAAATCAAGAGTTCCATCTGCCGAAAAATAACAAATGGCCAAACCCTCAGAGGTAATGAGGTAAAGAGATCATCATCGCTGACGTCAGGTTATTGGAAGAGGGCTTCTTTGGAATCATGCTGGAGGTCAAGGACAATAGATCTGTGGTGCAGCTGTGGTTGGCGACACACACACACTGCAGACCAGCACAGCAGACGCTTCTCAAGAGGATACCACCAGCCAGCCAGAGATTTGTCACTGGGTGGAGGACCATGTCAACAAGGGATGCAAACCCCCCCCATCTCACAGCTAGACTCCAGCAGAGGTCTCTCTCCGAGAGGGGTTTGAATCACTGCCCCCCCAGCCCCCTCATCAAACAACCCCCCTCCCCTCCTCATCTTGTCACATTCTGCAGACCACAACATTTGTGCTGTTGCTGGGAGACAGACTGTCCACAGACTGAGATACTCCTAGTGTTAAACAGAACACTGTCTAGTGTACGTGATAGTTTGTCAGGGCAGTTTCACTTTTGGCCTTAATATTTGTATCTGTTAGTGCATCTATATATGAGCCATTGACCAACACAATAACAAGCATCTCAGACTGAGGTGTGCTTTGAATAAAGACCCTGTTCAGAGATCCAGACCAACACATTATGTTGAAACTGGACCTAGCCATGTATGACATCACCTTAATAACTCTTTAAAGAGGCCAGGTTAGGGGCATGACCCAAAACATAGTTATTTAATATAGCACCCTCATCAGGTTTCTGCTGTATCCTCAAACATCATAGTGTGTGTGTGTGTGTGTGTGTGTGTGTGTGTGTGTTTGCTTTGGCAAATCCAGCTTCAATGAATTAGCGTCCTGCTGGCCTGTAGGGCTTGGGGAGAGATGAGCAGGACTGCTCAACAGGGCCGACACAGCAGGACAAACAGCATGAGTTCCTGTTAGGCCAGTACACACCAGACCCAGCTCTCTCTCGCTCTCACACACAGACACAGACACACACACACAGCATTCAGATTAAGGCAAACGGGCATGAGGGTGCCGTCAACACAGTAGAGCAACTATCACCATCTCACCTCATCAAACATGAGGACTAAAATAAGTGTCCTTAAACCAGGAGTGGTCACACACAGACAGACACACACACACACAACCATCACAAATTCCTTCATCTTATCAAGGTAATTTCCTATATTAATTGAGCTGGAGACATTCCTCTAGTTTGTTTATTTGTTTGTTTGTTTGTCTCTTTCTCTCTGGCGCGCACGCCCACATCAGTAAGAGTCTGCAGTCATCACATTCAGATCTCTCCAGTTGACTTTCAGCTCATGTGATTCATGTGCAGACTAACTTTCAAACATAACCAGTTATGGTGTAGATGGTTGGTCTGTAAGCACTTTCAAACATAACCAGTCATGGTGTAGATGGTTGGTCTGTAAGCACTTTCAAACATAACCAGTCTCGAGCTAATTAACTTACCAACATAACCAGTCTTGATGGAGATGGTTGGTCTATGAGCACCTTTAAAGTGCCAGTTCTGTTGAAAGGGTTTTCTCCCCTCCACACAGCTACAAGACAGTTCCATCCTAGAAGGTGGGCCGCTCTCCCTCTCTAGCTCTCTGAGACTGCTCTGGGCCGCATGCAAGCCACATCAAGGCCAGCTCTGTAGAGTAAACTGCTTCTGGGAAGGAGACATTTTTGAGAAAGGACACCCTCTGTTGGACAAAATGAGGTTTGCATTTGCCACCAATCGACTCCTGCTCGGAGACTTCAGACAGCACCTTGCAATGAAACAAACGGGGCAAAAGTGGTTCCATATCAAAGTTTATTGCTGACATGCATGTAGAGATCTGATGAAGTACAAAAATATCTAAATAATTTGTCTTTTATACAAATTTGATTTCATCTCTGTACAATTACCCAGTTTGTCTTTTAGATAGAATACCAACCAAGCAGCTTACAACACCAAACTTGCAGATTTAGGACCAATTTCCACCACATTTCCACCTATGACAAGATCTATTTCCAGTTTCAGCATTATGCAAATTAGATACTTAGTTATACCACATGTAAAACAAAAATCTTCACTTCCTCACAGTATGGTTTTTTGTGGCCTTTTTTTTCGTATAGTGCTTTGAACTACTTGACCCATAATTCATTTTAATACCATTACCTTCAAAGACTTCTGGCCTCGTTCAAATGTCATGGTTTTGTGGCAAATCTTTCATAAACCCATCATGCAAAAAAAGCACATCTGTAGCGCCACACACATAATTTTACACTGATCATGCATCAAGTCGGTTCTCAAGTCTGACTCCCATTGACAACCACATGAAAACCAGCTACAAGCAAAGAGCACGTTTCCGCTCATCTCAGACAGTGATTTTGTCGTGGACACGTCTTTTTCTCCGCGGCTACAAGAACAGGCAACACACTTACAACACCACTGATGTTTTTACCCTGTGAAACCTACAGATTGTGACTACGAGAGACGGCTGCGATGCTGACAGTGTACTCACTCTCGTGTGTTTAAAAGCAACAGGGACAAGTGTGGCCGGTAACCAGCTAATCCCATTGAATGGGGGGGGCCTTGGTGGTCACGAAAGCCTTCTCTAATGATTTCACGGACACGATCTACCACGCGACAACACGGCTTTTATGTCTTAACAATTCACATTGATGTGGGAGAGCACATGAATGCTTTTTTTCCCCCCTACCTCATTCCCTTATGGTGGTGACACGACTTGAAATGAAATCAATCTTTCTTCGCAAGTGAAAACTACAGTTGGCATTGTTCTGCAGGGTGGCAGCTCACTGGATTTACACAGTTGTTGAAGCTCTACACACACACGCACACACGCGCACGCACAGAGACACACACACACACGTCTAAGCCAATGAGATGGAGGCTTGACACTGGCCTGAGGTGGAGCACTGCATGGATCTTGCACTGTCAACATATTTAAAAAAAATCAAGTTGACATGTGAGATTCCTTTTTTTTTCCAACTTTTTTCTTCTTCTTTAAACTTACTTAAAAATAGAGCTATGCACAGTCAGTCTCATTATAGTGTAGCTTAATCATGAACATGTGGCAACAATTATTTCAGACATCCCCCATCCCACCCGTTAAGAAACAAAAACAAACAAACAAATAATAATTAAAAAAAACCTTCACTGAAGATAGCTAAAAACTGATACAGAAAGATCACAGCAATGGTTTACATAACAATAATAACAAGAAAAAAAAATGCTGACAAACATTGCATTGCGTTTAGGATGGGAAAAAAAAAAAAAAAAAGATAACTATATGATACATGGTGGAATAAATAAAGTGGGATTTGAGTAGCACAGGGGAAATCAAAAGAGACAAAGCAAACACTTTAGAGCTTTTATACTTAGGCTGTTAGTGAACAGGTTACTCTGTCAAGAAATCAGCTAATGCAAACAAACAGAAAATAAAATCAAACTTAAAACAAAAAAGGCGTTCGGCATGGAAACCTCAGCTACAGTACTGCAGGATAGCACTCACAAGCCCAGTGGCACCAGCTCGGAGGGGTGGAGAGACACACACACGCACAAACACACACCCTGCAGCTAGGAGGGGTGGACACGGACGGACACGGACACACACACACACACACACACACACACACACACACACACACACACACACACACACACACACACACACACACACACAAATACACACCTGCAGCTGCTGAGGGTGCAAGATGACACACTCTACTGCAGCAACAGGAACACAACTGCTGGCCTGGGTTTGGGTGAACCCAGCTGTCACGGGCTCCACCACCCTAGAGCATCGAGTGAGACTGCTGGGGGACAGGCTTTTCATACCACCACCCCCCGTTTTACTGTGGTACTTGGGCTACTCCAGTATTCAACGTCCACAAGGAATATTCTCAAATACTCTTCTGGACAGAAGTCTGAATATACGGCAAGATACGGGATACATGATTAAGGTGTAGGAGCTTAAAGAGACAGGTCCCCTGCCACAGGCAACACTGAAGCAATATTTGACGAGTGGCAGGTTCCCCCTCCACATTTTTTACATTTACCTTTCTTATAGCACAAGAGTGGTAATGTTCTCATTGAGGAGCCGCTATAGCAAACACACTTCATCAAGCAAATGATCTGGGTCAGTTATTCAATCGTTTTGTTGGGTCCATTTATGGGCCCAGTCACTTCACAAAATCGATTTTTTTTGTTTTGGCCTCACCCATTTCAAATCCATGATTCAGGACTTCCACACAGGGAAGGCCAGAGAAACACTGCATGCAAAAGACTCGGATCTCGGAGTCACTTCCACCCCCCCCCAAAAAAAGAAATCCTTGTGATTCTATTGAATGGTGTGTTTGAGAACGGGTTAAGACAGGACGTTCCTGCCGTACAGTATTGATTTCACCCTAAAGGCCTTTAGTTTCTCTCAAACGAGGGGGGGGATGACTAAAAAAAAGAAAACTGCTACTTTATTACTGGATGAAGGGGAGGAGAGCTTATTCAGAGGGGCCGTCATTTCCTTGTGACGGCTATTATGCACCAGTAATGTTAATGCTAATGCTCATTGTGCTGTGCTTGAGCCAGCGCCACAACCATGACTCATCGAGCAGGAAATACTTAACGTTAGAGCACAGAAAGACAGACAGACAGACAGACAGACAGAGATGCTAGAGGTAGATTCAACGTCATAGATACGGATCGGAACAGTCCAAAGCGTGTGCAGATGAGGAGAGGTCTGGCGCCGGTAGTCACGGATACAGACCGGACTGGGCGCAGGTAGTCACGGATACAGACCGGACTGGGCGCAGGTAGTCACGGATACAGACCGGACTGACCCGACACAGGCCAACTGGTTTTGGTTAATAGAAGAGAAAGAGAAAGAGAGAGAGAGAGAGTGAGTGTGTGTGTGTGTGTTTGTCTGGAGTCTAGTGAGAAGGTGTCACGTCCATGGTCAAGTGAAGTCAGGGTCTGAGGCGATTCTGTGGAAAAGTGCCGGGGGATGGGTGGGTGAGAAGGGGGTTGAAGGGGGGGGTGCTGCTACATGATTCCACTCCTGTATTGCTGAAAGTGTTCACAGATTGAGAGTGAGGGGGGGTTGGTAGCCATCGATCATTTGAGGCCTGTGATTGAGGCCAGACCACAATCCCCCCTGTTAAGAGTCGCTTTTCTCAGTGAGAGGCGAGGAGAGGCGAGAGGAGGCCATGGAGTCAGGAGAGAACGCGGTCGACACCGTGATGAAGGATCTGTCCAGAGGTCCGTTCCTTCCTCTCGTTACTCCAGTCTCCATCCCCCCCAATCCCCACTCTCCCCCATCCCCACTCTCCCTCTCTCAGGGCAAGGGCTGTTTTCAAATGCCAATGGCCAATGGCATGGGTAGTTTTCCGAAGCCACCTGACCACCAAACCCAACTCGCCGCCCCCCTCCCCCATCCAACCGAAACCCACCGCATCACTCTTCCACCTCCATCTTCGCCGGAGGGCGCGAGGAGAGGAGAGTGGTGAGGGGTGAAGAGGAGGAGCTACTTGCCGAGGGGCTACTTGCGCAGGTAGCGCTGGGCCAACAGGGCCGCGTCCAGGGGGCTGACGGGCTGGGCATCCTGGCCCAGGCGCCGCACGGGCGGCACGCTGCCAAACTGCCGCTGGCTCAGGAAGCTCTTGGCCTCGTGGATAGTGTTCTTTTCCTCGGCCAGCAACAGCTGCTGCCGCATGTAGTTCTCAAACTCGTACTGCGACGACTCCTCCGTTACCTTCACCTGAGAGAGAGAGAGAGAGAGAGAGAGAGAGAGAGAGAGAGAGAGAGAGAGAGAGAGAGAGAGAGAGAGAGAGAGAGAGAGAGAGAGAGAGAGAGAGAGAGAGAGAGAGAGAGAGAGAGAGAGAGAGAGAGAGAGAGAGAGAGAGAGAGAGAGAGAGAGAGAGAGAGAGAGAGAGAGAGAGAGAGAAAGAGAGAAAGAGAGAAAGAGAGAGAGAAAGAGGTGGGGGTTACTATCAAACTAAGCGTAACTGTGGTAGGGACATTTTCTGGTTCACTGAAGTGTTTATGCTGTGCAATCAAAAACTATTTTACAGAGGTCTACCAGAGATAATAGAGCAGATTGTATTTAAGAGCCTATTTCTTAAATTTGTTCTTTACAGGTTTGATCTACATTTTGCCTATTTCACCTGGGAATCCAATGATTTTGGAATTGTGCTTGACTTGCACCGTTAGCGGAGGTGATCAGTGGAATGTTAGATGACTGTCCATCACCAAGTGAGCACAAGGAGAGGCAGTTGTGAACTTTCAGTGTTACAGTTGCACCTCCGCTATCTCACCATAAGGGGGCGCTGTCAACTCACTAACCGATAAAGAAAATGACACAAAGGCAAACTGTCTCGCTCCGTGGAATAGGGACTGACGTGGGCTCAGGTTGAAACGACTTGAACATTTCTAACTTAAATTTGAATAAGCTTGACTTCAAAACAGGGCTCTCATAAAGCGGGGTTGGAGTGTTTTACATTTCAAAACATTTTTCACATGAACCTTAATTCTGTATTTAGTGAGGTTTCACTCAGGTCTCTCGCCACTTCAAGTCTTTTCCCCACCCGAAACCAGAACCCTAACTCAACCCTACCTAACTAAAACAGACTGCACCACATCAAAACCCCACGCCAAACGAAACCCGATTCATCATATTTAGATCTCTCACCTCCTGCAGATGCTCTGGGTGAGTCACTTGGTCGTCAATATCTGGCACCACCTGCAGAGGACCGCTCAGCGCCGACACAGATTGCCTAGGGACGGGAGGGTGTCATTAGTATGCATGAAGCAGTACCCATCCACCAGTATGTAAGTATGTATGCACAAATATAAGTACACGCATGAGTACAAATACAACTAGATATCCAAGTCTATATGTATGCTAAGTTTGGCTGTGGAAACTGCAAAGGGTTCTGCGGTTCTTGGTTCAGCTCTTCACCCCTCATTTACCCCCCTACCCCCAAGGCTATTAACAACCCTACACCCTATCCCCAAGGGTATTAACAATCTACTGACATTTTTCGAGAGTGCTGATCAAGTAGTCTCGATACCTCCTTCCAAAATGCATAACATGCTTAATGAGTGTATGGGAGTGTGAATATTTCCACTCTGCTATCCTCTGAGGTAATTGTAGTGTTTTCTGTCCAATTATGATCAGAAAAGAAAAAATCTCACACACACACACACACACACACACACACACACAGATAGTGAGACCGGAATAGATGCTTATGTAAATATGTGGCATGGAGCTGCACTGCTAGCCGACCCGACATCTGCTCTGCTGCAACCCAACACCTGGCCCCTTTCACCAGGCAGGGATGGAGAGTCTGTTCCTGGCTGGTTCCTCCAGGAGGCTCCAGTAACTCACAGCAGAGCAGGGGCCAGACACAGCCACACCATATGCTCTACAAGGCATGGAGGACTGTCTGAACCTATCGGGCTATCGGGTGTTTGCAGAAGGCGCATAAAGACTTTGATTCATAAGCCCATATTTTGATAAAAGAGGCATTTTAAATCAAAGCTGTGGTCTTTGCCATGCATGCTGTAGTGTAAAGCATGTGGTATGTACGGTAATAAATACAAATAAATAATTATATATATGCTTCTGTATGCACATCGTCACAGGGTCCAGATGTTCTGAATTATAGACAGTGGTTTACATTTTTCAAAAAGCAAAATAAAAAATAAACGAATGCCCTCTCTTTGCCAGAGAACAATATGGCCTATAGTATGCATCTTTACCATGGTTTCAGCATAACTTCACTCTTCAGCCACATGATCCTTCCTACATTAATGCCTACTGCAAACACTTCATAATCCACACAGTGCTCTAGTGCATAATGCCTACTGCAAACACTACATAACCCATAGTGCTCTGGTGCATAATGCCTACTGCAAACACTACATAACCCATAGTGCTCTGGTGCATAATGCCTACTGCAAACACTACATAACCCATAGTGCTCTGGTGCATAATGCATACAGCAAACACTACATAACCCATAGTGCTCTGGTGCATAATGCCTACTGCAAACACTACATAACCCATAGTGCTCTGGTGCATAATGCATACAGCAAACACTACATAACCCATAGTGCTCTGGTGCATAATGCATACAGCAAACACTACTAACCCATAGTGCTCTGGTGCATAATGCATACAGCAAACACTACATAACCCATAGTGTTCTAGTGCATAATGGAAAAAAAACTACATAACCCATAGTGCTCTAGAGCATAATGCCTACTGCAGGACTCACCAGGAGGCGATGATGCTGCTGAGGGACTCCAGTACCTCGGAGGCGTTGAGCCTCTGCTGGGGGTCCAACACCAGCAGCTTACGGATGAGACACACAGTACTCTCAGACACGCGGCCATCCCTGCAAAAGAGCACACACACAGGATCAGATACACACACACACACACACACACACACACACACACACACACACACACACACGGGAAAGAGTGGAAAGCGACAACAGGAAAAAGAGTACAAAATAAAGAGAAGAATAGATGAATGAGTATGTGCCAAGTCAGACCCATTAAGCAAACAAGTAATGGCAAAAATGGGAACTATAAAGGAGCAAAACTAAGGCCTTGGGGGAATTTAGTTTCCTAATTAGTCATCAGGTCACAAGTTTTTCTAGACATTCTGTTTCTAACAAAAGGGCTAGAGGGATGTTGTGAGCTGCTTGTGTGTGTGTATTTGTGTGTGTTATGCGTGTGTGCGTGTGTGTGTGAGAGAGAGAGTGTCCTGCATTAATAGGATTCGTTTATCAAAGGGGTATCAAGGTAAAAAAATTAAAAACACATGGGATAGATAGCAAATTTTCATTATCACTCTATTTACTATTTAACGGGATGCTACTAGCGTGAACCTCCATGAGAAGGGAAAACAAATAAGGTCACATGCCAGTGAACCTGCTATAAACCCTCCTTGCTATCTCTAGTTTAGGGAACCGTTGGCAGTTGCATGTATTTGGGAACCCAACAAAAGGGCTGCACAGCCACCCTGAGGGATTGTCCCTTTCCCTATTAGAATGTTACAAGTTCAATGGAAAAGAAACTCTGCCATTTAAACAGTTTAAAAGTTATTGAAACGTTTCAATGGCAAGCTATTGTAGCAGTATCATAGCAACTACTCAACCATAGCAACCAAGAAACTCCGTTTGCTGCATAGCCTGAAGCAACGTTTAATTTCTCAAAATTAGCTCACCAATAGAAAGGCAGTCATGGGTTCAAAGTGATCATAACCACTTGAGGATGATGTGAAATGGCTTCACATAGAGCTTACAGACAATACTGAGAGACATAATGAGGCCTCAGTGGGGTAGGGGCTAATGACACTAATGTATTGACTGAGGTCCCCCCCTTCCCTCATGTCCTTCTCTAACATGTTAAAAAAAATGGTTCCAATTCCCCCTGGAAGATCATCGTTACTGATACTTAGTTACCAGGGGATAGATAAACGACTCAACTTCAGCGTTCAGAGTCCATTCCCACATAACACCATTACACTAAATTAACGCTCGCTAAATGTTATTCACTGTAAGGGAAAATTAGGTGTTTGAGGAAAGCGAAGTAACTTACTCTGGAATGTGTGTATACGTGTGTGTGTGTGCGCGAGTATGAAATTAAGTGTGAATATTTGTGTGAGTGTGTGCGTGTGTGTGTGTGTGTGTGTCAACTTGAAAAGGCACTCACTCTGGAATGGAGTACTCTGCAGCCTTGATCTTGCGGAAGAGCTCCTGAGGTATGCTGTCGTAGAAGGGGAACTGGCCGTACAGCATGGTGAACAGGACCACACCCAGGGCCCACATGTCGCTGGGCTTGCCACGGTACGGCCGGCCTGCAACACACAAACACACACAAGTCAGGCTGCGTGTCAGCACCCGAAGTCTGCGATGTTACATTTCCAAAGGAGATCACTTTTCGGTTTACTCCAATCTCCCAGGGGGGTTTCGCCCCGCTCCTCCTCTCCTCCTCCGCTCCCCCCCTCTCCTCCTCTCATCCCCCCCTCTCCTCCCAGGGGCTTTGGCTTTTGGCTCCAGGGCAGAGCAGGAAGCAGTGTCACAGACACGCGCTCAGAGAAAGAAACCCTGAACCTTACAGGCTCCTATTACAAAATGCAAGGCTTGTCAAGGCTCTTTAAATAGCTTTCCCAATCCTGCCATTACATCAGTATACATCTTTTTTTCAGCTTTACATTAGTCTTTAATTTCATAAAAACCCCAAAGTGAATCCAGCTAGACAAATAGATGGCTGGAACTACAGTCCTATTCATGGCTTACTAGAAGAAAGTGTTTTTCCCCAGTGACGGGAACATGGGCTATTCGTGACCGTTTCTATAACGTATAACAAAGCCACGAGCCCTGACAAAGCAGCGGCCATTCTATTGTCCGCCAAAAGTAAAAACTAACAACAGCAAACGGCAGCAATGCCTCACAAGTTGTTTACTGCACAGAAAAGCGCTGACGTAATGTGCACCGAATCTGATCTCGGATCGGTCTCCACTTCCTTCATTTCCGACCCACTTTCCCATTAGGAACCATTAGGAGCCTGCTCTAATTTGATCCCGGCAGTCTTATCAGAGAGGCTTTAGAGAGGAGACGAGACGAGACGAGACGAGACGAGAGGTGAGGGCAGGGCAGGGCAGGGAGGGCCAGCGGATTGGCAGGGCTGCGGCGTTACCTAACCTGTGGGAGAGGCGGTGGGACCGCGCTTGACAACCAGGTCAAGGTCCACCAGGAGAGTGACGTCAAGTCGACCAGGGAAACACTGTGTGTGTGTGTGTGTGTGTGTGTGTGTTTCACATGATCATGTCCTTTGCTGCCAGGGGCTAGAGTGATTCATCTGTACGCAATCCACAGCCCCACTGTTCCCATGACTCCCAAGGCTAAACGCTAATGTGAGATCAATACTGCACTATTACACACGCTTGCTATTAGTTTGATGACTTGTGTGTGTGTGTGTGTGTGTGTGTGTGTGTGTGTGTGTGTGTGTGTGTGTGTGTGTGTGTGTGTGTGTGTGTGTGTGTGTGTGTGTGTGTGTGTGTGTGAAAAAAAACACACAACCCCTTTCAGTTTTTCCCTAATGATGAGCTCGAGAACAGACAGAACAATGATCCATTCAGCTGCAGGAGAGGAAGTGGTGAGCTGCAAACAGTTTCCGCACAGCCCAGCTGGGCAGTGTGTGTGTATGTGTGTGTGTGTGTGTGTGTGTGCACGAAAAAGTGAGTGAGTGTAAGCATGTGAGTGTGCAAGTGTGTGTGTGTGTGGATGTGTGTGCGTGTGTGCGTGTGTGCATGTGCGCGTGCAAGAGTGTGCATGTGGGGGTAGGATACATTTATTACATTTATTTTCTAGCAGATAATGACAGGGACTAGTGATTCTTTAGCTGAGGGTGTGTTTGTGTAGTGGGACTTGCCTGTGTTTGTGTGTGGGGGCATGACAGCGAGAGCGGGTAAGAGAAAGACAAAGAGAAGGCGGGTGGAAAAGTGAGTGCCTGTGTGTGTGTGTGTGTGTGTGTGTGTGTGTGTGTTCTCTCTTGCGCATGACTCACTGGGATGACTCAGAGAGGCAGAGGCCCATTGTTCTACCGTCACGTTCCCTCTCATCTCCGGCTGGAATCTCGTCTGTGTTTTTACGGCGAGGTCGGAGCGGTGCAAACAAGCCGGCACGAAGCCCGCCCTCCCCGCCCAAAACACCCTGGTGGCCCAAAAATCCTAACCCAAACACCGCCGGCACGGAGCACAAGGGACGGGTGGAGCTGGGCTCGACTAACCCTCACGCCAACGCTTGTGTTTAAAAAGAAAGCAACCGGGTCTCCATTTTTAAAAAGCATCACCAAAAGAAAGACAGATTCAGCAATTATTCAGCACACCATTTTCTTTCCAGTTTGATGTGAGGTGAAGCTGATTGGTGGCCTGGTTCTGAACGCTTCACCCCCATTCTGGCAGCACTACCAGACACCAGCACAGAACCATTAGGTTCCTTTTCAGCTCCACACTGTGGAACTGCAAGGAGTGCCTTGATTTAAAACATTCATATGTGTTTGTGCTAAGAAAATGTACGACATCACAGGTTCACTTTCAGCAACAAGAGGTCGGACCAGGTCGTTAGTAAACCCCCCCACACCCACACACACACACACACACGCAAAATGTTTCCACAGCACCGAAACCATGACTGCCAACCTGCGCTCAGGGTAGGAGTTAGGAGTCACTGGGAAAGAAGGGTGGAGGAGGTTTCATCACAGCACTGACACAGGAGGTGAGTCACAGCATGTGTATGTGGTGTGCCTCCATGACTGTGTGTGTGTGTGTGTGTGTGTGTGTGTGTGTGTGGGGGGGGTGTATACGTGTGCATTCAAATCTATGTAAAAGTGCACTAAGGGTGAGTGCATGTGTGTATGTGTGTGTGTGTGTGTGTGTGTGTGTGTACACATGAAAATACGTATTTGTATCTGAGTATCTGAGAGAGCTAAGTCTAAATGTGCATGTATGTGTATGTGAATAAATGTACATCTTGTAATGTAAGGCCAGTGAGAAAATGTTTATGTTCCGTGCTTGTGTTTTGCTCACCGCTCAGCACATCTGGGCTGATGTAGGCTGGGCTGCCTCTCTGGTCTTTCAGCAGGTCCTCCTCACTCACCAGGTGCTTGCCCAGACAAAAGTTGGTGATGGTGATCCGATGAGTCCTGTCAAACAGCAAACACACACACACACACAAATATTAAGAGCTGGAAATAGTACTCACAAAAAACAAACGATACACACGCACACTCCATCCTCTTTCAACCCTACCACTCCCTACACGTCTAATCGAGTGAGCGAAAACAGGAGGTCACCAGAGTTTGTCAGGTCTTACTCAAAGTGAAACCCGCTGTTGAGGTCTGATGCTGGGAACTTCCTGCTTTCCTGGTACGCTCAGTGCTCTGCTCAGCTCAAGCAGGGCTGAGCCTCCAGTCACAGTCATGTGTGCGCTTAGTATGTGTGGAAACATGCCTTTAGTCTGAGTAAGAACACACACACACACATGCGCGCACACACTTTTCCACAAAGGGCCATCTCAATATACTGTAAATGCATCAGTCTTGCTCTTTAATAACATGGGCTAGAAACACACACACACACACACACACACACACAGTTTAAAGGTCAAATATTTGACAAACAAGTGAGTCAACCTATTGCTTGTAGCTGGCTCAGGGGTGAGTAAGCCTGTGCTCTGAGGACGACTGCTTTCCAAGCACCAGCTAAGCAGGGCCAACACAAACACTATGGCACCTACAAATACAACGCCATTCTGCTCCACCCCACATGCTCGGAAATGACAACTAGTAGGGTCATTAAATAGCATCTTCCACACGAGAGCGCGCACGCACACACACACACACACACACACAGGTATAGCAAACACAGCTCAAAACAGACCAGTCAGGATTTCTCATACACACAACCGGAGCATCGCTTTCCACCACTTCCCTTTCTGAAGCTTCCTCAAAGCTCTCTCACTTTCACACAGAGGTTCAGCTGACTCACTACACACACACACATTCAGTGGAAACGTGTGGCACCATTTCCAAGGAAAATCCCCCCCCTCAATCGATACTTCTTCATAATGAAATCACAATCAATCTCACGATCGATAATACTTCACTGTAAACAATAAACAAAATAACCTTCACATACAGTGACACACACACACTTGAATAGAGCCTTGAGCAGTGCTATTATTAACAGTGATATTATTAGACCTCGTCTTCTGGTCTTCCCAGCTTTGAAGGGCCCTTGTGTTATAAATAAGCCTCCTCTTGTCTTTTGTCTGAGCGTATCACGACTACTGAGGGTCCTCCCTCCCTCTCTCTCTCTCTCTCTCTCTCTCTCGCCTCCCTCCATCCATAGTAAAATGAAAGAGAGACATCGTTCCTCCCCCGTGAAAGATTTAGAGTTCTTATGGAGAGTCACGTGACGCCCAGTCAAGCCGCCACTTCCTGGTCATGTGACCAGTGGTTGAGGACAGTGGGTGGAGGAGGAGACAGGCGGGCAGGAAGTACACCCAGCTGCTGCCCGGCAACCCACATCACCCAGGGTTGTGGCAGGGGCCGCTGAGAATAGCCATACTGATGTCGGGGAATTTAAGGGGGGACTCAAGCGCAACACACACACACACACACACACACACACACACACGTTTGAGGATACTCTATTCAGTGGAATCCCAGGGTGGAATCTGTGTGCCGAACCTGTGGTGGTTTCCTGTCACACTGGGGTTACGTGGGCGGTGGGGAAGTGGGGGTGGGTTTACTGGAGCTCAGCCTGTGCTGGAGGTGACTTCAGGTCATTCACACTGCTTATCTACAAAGCTTGGCACTGGGAGGAAAATAAAACGATTCAATATAAAACCGTTTTAACGACACCTCACTAAGTCACTAAAATTATAAATGTTTAATCATTCAGGAGTGTTTGGATGATGGCGCTAAACAAGTAAGTCGTTATTCAATTTGTAGAGGTGAGATGAGCTCAGAGAGTGTTGCCCATGGTATGGTCAAAGACCATATGGGAAGACCAGAGTGTTGGAAGTGTGGGAGTCTGGCAGGTGATGGCGCGTGTGTGTGTGTACACACAGACACACGTGACAAGAGGGAGGGAGGGTGTGTGTGAGTGTGTTTGTTTGTTTGTTTGTGTGAGTGGGTGAGAGCAGGGAGGAGGCTAATTTCTGTGAGGTGTGAAAGAACAGCGGGGCTGCAGCTCATCAGGGGGCCGTGTTGTCTTTAGGATGATGGCAAACTCAACAACTCGTTAGCACCTTCCCCAGCAGATCAACTCCAGGACGGCAATCTGCTCTGACATCATCAGGGCGGGGTAGGAGAGAGGGGGGGATTCCAGATCCACAGAAGAACAAGGAACAACTCCAATGTCAATAGTATGAACCTATTCCAAGCAATCACACCCAGCTACATAACCACACGCTTGTACAGACCAGTGAATCATCTGGAGGTCTCTGGTGACCCAACTCAGCAAGGCTCAGTATAAACCTCTAGTTTAAGAAAGGAAAGGTGTCAGCAATGAACACAAATGAAACATGCAATAAAAATAAAGCAGCAAAGTGAAAGAATTTAGAAAAAAGACAGGTGATGGCTGAGTGATAACATGAGGATAGATAGCAAGTGGTGTTATGTGAGAGAGAATGTGAGCAGTTAGTATGTGTGTGTGTGTGTGTGTGTGTGTGTGTGTGTGTGTGTGTAAGTGAGTCAGTGCTTAGTTATGAGCTGGCTTGGCTTTGCAGCCCCTGTCCTGTCTCCAGCTGGGACAGACTGTTCCCCTCTCCTGCTCGGAGCAAAGAGTGTGCTCCGTCTACTTCAGAAACACAAGCAAGACAAGTGTGTGTGTGTGTGTGTGTGTGTGGAGGGAGAGAGTCCTGCACTGTATTGGACGGACCAGTAACGTTATGTTTACATGCATGTATCTGTCTTAGAAACAGAGGTTGGGAGGGAGAGAGCGAAAAAAAGGAGGGTTGAAAGAGGTGTCCATAGGCAGAAACAAAACACATATCAAATAATGAGGGTGAGACCGGCTTAAGTGAGAATTAGATGAGGGAGAATGCAAAAACCTCTGTCTGTACAGGGGACTGTGTGTGTGTGTGTGTGTGTGTGTGTGTGTGTGTGTGCGTGCATTCATTAATCCTTAATCAGTGAGAACTATGTAAAAATGAGTGCAAGCCCACACATGTGCGTGTATTGTGTACTTGAGGTTATTTACCATGACTCACTACAGCACCAAAACACTATTCCTCACTTGCATGAGTGAAACACACACTTTTGTGTGCGTGTGCCTAAGTGTGTGTGTGAGAGAGAGAGAGAGAGAGAGAGAGAGAGAGAGAGAGAGAGAGAGAGAGAGAGAGAGCATAACAAAAAACAGGCAGCGACATGCTGGTGACTCGCTGGTGTGCATATGCTGGGCGATTGCAATGCAAACATACAACTGTGGTTGATTCCCGTTTAGTCAGACAGGTTCCGCAACTCGCCCTTAATATGTAATCTCAAACGCCCCTGAGACCAGTGATGACACCTCTCATCATTGCACTTCTGTGGCCCCGACACGTCACACGTTGCATGGAAGTTTTAACATCCTTCACACTTTGGCATGTGTGTGTGTATGTATGAATATGTGCGTTTCAGAGAAGCTCTTAGCACATCAATCACATTGCAGCACGCGCATATTCCTGCATATTCCAGGTAACTTCCTGCAAAATTGTGTTTGGGTGTCGAGCTGTGATGGATGGCTCCACATCAGGCTTGAAGGGATAAATGCTGCCCGTGCTTGAAAACAGACACAAGCCAAGCACACACACAAGTCCCCAAGGCGCAGCGAGAGCACGTCTCAACCAGCACCAAAGCCAACAGACTGGCTTCAAACGTCAAACCCTCCTCTGTAGCTTCTGCATTTGGCCCCTCTTGCAATAAATATGTGAGGTTATGAAAGAGAAGCCAAGTATAGAATAAAAAAAGACCTCGGTCATGCACAGGAGAGGCAGTGGTGTGTGTGTGTGTGTGTGTGTGTGTGTGTTGGATTCTGCAGAGGTAGCACATATGGTGTTCGGGGAGAAGAGGGCTTTACGACTAAGAAGAGCTCCATTCCGTCCGGCCTGGCTGATGTGTAGAACCCTCCCCGACCTGAAGCTCACCACACCACACCCCCGCTGACTCCAGTCCCGAAATCTACACCCTCCAAATCGCACTCTCCCAGACAGAAATGTGCATGGACGTACACACGCAGCTTCCCTTTTTTTCCCCTTTTTCAGTGAAAAGAAAAGAAGAAAAAAAAAACGGAACAAAGCTAAGGCACGTTCCATCTCTATTTCTTTGGCAGCCTTCCCAACTCCTCGCAGCCTCCCAGACACGTAGCGCTCTCCCACCACAGCACATGAGTCACAGAGGACTGGGGGATCAGGCTGCAGACACCCTCAGCCAGCCAGCCAGCCAGCAGGGCTCTAGCAGGGGGGGATAGGGAACGTTTTAGAGCAGGGCAGCACCATTGGCCCTAAGAGGATGATGGGAAAGGAGGATAGGGGTCATTGGGTCCTTACCTCTTGTTCAGCACCATGTTGCCCAGCTTCAGGTCACGGTGCACAATGTTCTTCTGCAGAGACAGAGAGAGGGGGGGGAGGGGAGAGGCGGAGTTACCCACAATTCACTGTACCATAATTTGATTTATCTTTAGAGCAGAACAAAATGTCAGCAGACAGAAAGTCCCATTGTGGATTTCCTAGCAGGAACTGGTCGTTCATGACTAACACAAAAGCTTTTAGAAGGTGGATTAACCGAAAGGGGAAGATGGTTTTGTGATATAGAAAGTACGTACAGACTTGTCGAAAGCACTCTCGACAGTAAGCATCTTATTTTGCATTCAAATGTTAGAAGTCATGTTCACACAACAGCTCAGATGTGTGTGTGTGTGTGTGTGTGTGTGTCTGAAGCCACTAGAGCACTAGAGGCATAGAGGTGCTTAACTTACAACTAACGTGTCTGTGGATATGGTCATATGATCTGTGTTGGAAGACACGTGACCAGCCATAGGCCTTACACGTGAAAAAGACACAAGGGTCAGCAATCACGCGCACACACACAGACACACAGAGATATATAGGGTGTCCTGACCTTGTGCAGGGCCTCCACTACGCGCACCACGTCGTAGAAGATGACGATGGCCTCCCGCTCGCTCAGTCTCTTCTCCTTGATGACGTAGTGCTGCAGGTTTATGAGCTCTGCCGTCTTGTCGCTGAAGTCATGAGCGCACAGGCAGTCCAGCACCAGGCAGATGCGCTTCTTCATCCGCTTCCCCCGGCTAGCCTCGCCCTCCTCCAGGAGCTCATACGCCCGGTCCTACACACACAGACACACACAGACACACACAGACACACACAGACACACACACAAAAGGAGAGGAGTGAGCGAGTGAAATAAATATTAAGAATGGGAGAGAAAAACAATGGAAGCTCTGAGGCAAAGTGTGAGAGCGAGGTGAGAAGAAAAGAGAGAGATAATGGCAGATTAATAGCACTAATTATGTGAGGGGGAAAGCTAAAGAAAGAGAAAAGAGAGTCAGAAGAGGGGAGGGGGCTGTTAAAACCAATTTCAACAGCACAAAAAAGGTGGAGTGGGCATAGATAGAGTTTCACACCAACTTAGCCCTGCTGGACCACAGATAAGATCGCTCCCTTTGTTTGGAAACTACAGTGAGCCCAAATTGCGGCCCTAAAAATAGAAACGTGTAACGTGGATTCCCCCACTTCTTTATTCAAGCTTCTTACCATGCCGACCAGGCTGATATCTTGGTATCTGCATAACAAAGGCCTCTGTAATTGGCCTATTCGGTCGGGCTAGAGACATGGAGGGAGGGAGGGGGGGATCCATTATCATTTCTATCGGGGGGGGGGGTCAAAGCTACTCTCCTGCAGTCATCTGAGAACAGGGGGGCTGACACAATAGCTGGGTATTGATCTCTGGAGTTGAGAATGGAGCCGAGAATGGAGTGTGTGTGCGTGTGTGTGTGTGTGAGGTGTTTGGGGAAGACTGAGCCAGAGTATCCTTGGAGAGTAGGGCTATAATTAAACCACCCCCACCCACCCTTCCTGACTGGAGAGCCCACAATAACCGGATCGATGGAGCGTCTGGGAGTGAGTCGACCTCAGCACAGCTCCAGGGAGCGAGGGAGCGAGAAAGGCATGACAACAACAAGGAAAGGTTGTGCAAATAATGACAAAGGATGGCTAGAGAAAAAGCAGAGGTCAAAAAAAGAAAAGAAGTCATCTTTTGTAAATGGGCTGTGGTAATGAGTGACTATGTGTGTGAGTAATGCAAACTGGACAATTCAGAGTGTGTGTGTGTGTGTGTGTGTGTGTGTGTGTGTGTGAGATGGGGGTGAAAGAGAAAGCAAGCTGAATGGACAGTTACTGGCACACAGATGAGGATTACTTACAGGCAGATGTGAGCAGTTTAGAGATAGGTGGTGTCTGTGTGTGTGTGTGTGTGTGTGTGTGAGAGTGTGTGTGTGTGTGTGTGAGAGAGTGTGTGTGTGTGTGTGTGTTTGCTTAGCAAACTGCAGATGGACTGCATCCGGCGAGTGTTTGCCCTCAGGCGTGTCACCCAACAGCACGGGGATGTGTGTATACCTTAAAGACACTGCACTGTTTTATTATCAGTCCATTTTTTGGCTCTAGCTTTGAGGCGTCTGAAACGTAGGCGCCTTGCATATTTACCTCCAAAGTGTGTGATGTACGAGTCAAGTTTAGCACATCTATGAGAGTCAAGGCAGTAACTCTTGAGTGGTGCGTGTTTCTGTGTGTTTATACACAGGTCACCATGTTTTTGTAGCAAGGAGTGAATCACACGTGTGTCTGAGTGTGTGTGTGTGTCTTACCTGGAAGAGGCCGTGATGGTGCACCACTCCGTCCTGGTTATGCAGCAGTGATAGCAGTGAGAACTCTGTGTGCAGCAGCATCTTGCCCTGCCGCTCTTCCTGTGTCTCCCCTGCCCCATCCACCCGCTCCTCCAGGGTCAGGATCTAGATTTAAAAAGGTCCAAGGTCAACTTCACATAACCCAATTCTCTACCAAAACCGAGGTAGGTTTAATAAACCCACCTCAAATCATTTGGTTGCCATTGACGATGATCATTATTCAGAATCATAGCAGTCAACACGGTTTAGGTATTTGTTTTATCCCACCATCGGTACACTTTCATCATCACTGCGTAAACTACCAGAGAAAACCACTGCCAATAACAAGGAGAGCAGCCAAAATACACTCATAAAAAAAACAGGCCATTTCCCCGTTGTCCCCTCTCTGTACACATTCACGGGAAGACTGAGAGGACGGTGTTGTGCCGTCTGTGTCTACACAGAAGTGTAAGGCCTCGTCTGCACCGCAGGGTTCAGTGGGGTTAAGAGTTCAGCACGTGGCCAGGGCCACTCAGCTGCCAAGCCTCTAGCCTGGCCACTTCCTGAAGCAGGCCGGTGCTAAAGCCATTATTTAACAGCCCCTATAAAACAGGCTGTGTTCGGCGCATGTGTGGACACAGGTCTGGAGAGGGCCCTAGTACAGGAGCCGTAAAAGGAGCCCGCACAAACGACATTTGCACAGGGGGAAGGTCAAAGGTTCAGGCCAGCCAGAGACAGTCGGAGCTTTTGTTCATCAGATGAAAGTTCTGTCCCATCTACCCACACACACACACAACCAAGAGGACGATCAGGGGAGCCAAGAACAGGGGGAGTAGCAACAAGGAAATGCACGCGCACACACACACACACACACACACACACACACACACACACACACAAACACACACACAGCAAGCACTCACTTTAAGCTGATAGAAGTCATCTGTTCCATCCTTTCTCGCCAAACACTGGACTATGCTGGGCACCGGTGAGTTCCCCAACCGTGGCCCTGAAGGAGATAGAGTGAGACACTTTAATTTACACAAAAGCAGATCACACAGAAATGCAGACCTATTCTTATATAACATAACATAGCATTAACAGCAAGGGACCACTATTTGGTGGTCACCCCCTCCCTTTAATGGCGTGGTACACAGGCAAAGTAACCATCAAACATGTCCCTTTGGAGGTGTTCTGATAATGCAATCAGATATTGCAGATTTCAAAAGCTGATCAGAGAGCCCCTGAGAGAGCGGAGACTCAAGCTTCCCCCAAAAGCCTCTATTTTTCATGGTACGCACAACAACAAAGGCCAATCCGTTCTGATATACCATAAACCTGTCTCTTACAGCAGCTTTACACAAACCCTGGTCAAGAGCAGCATTAAGACTTAAGCATGGGGAGACAATGAGGACAGTGTCGATTTTGCAATTAATGCAAACAGATGCACTGTTTACTGGGTTTGAGAACTAGGACAGCTGGCGGAGCAAAAGGTAGTTAACGGGGGCATAATCCTCTGCAATGCCTTCCCTCCCACCCATCAGCGCCTCTTATCACAACAATGGCTGTTGACACTGCACTCTGACAAATATCGCACCTTTACTTGTGTTGGGGGGTGCGACTTAGAAATGTATCAGTTAGGGCAGAGTTTGAGGGAATTTTACAAAGTGTGCCACCCAACAAAAAAAAAAACTACTTTAACCCCACCCCCTTTCAACAGACTTACAACCAAAGTCACGGAGATCAGGAAAAAATTCTTCACATTCTTTTCTCAGGCACACAGACCCCCCCCCCCCCCTTTCATCTTGTTTTCCCTTTCCTGTACTTTGCACACTCACTGACGGGGACATAAGGAGAGAGCTTTCTTGCGCAAGAATCCCCCTTCAGTCACACACACACACACACACACACACACACACACACACACACACACTATTAAGACAGCGGCAGAGTAAAAACAAATGGAAAAGAACAAGCTGCTCTTACCCAGGACGAAGGGGCCTGCTCTCTTGGCGTTGCTGCCCGATATGCCTGTGCACAGGAGCTTGCTGGCCCGCCCGGACGATTCCCCTGCTCCCCTTTCTGATGCACGGCGCTTGGACATCGTGGAACTGTGGCAGACATAAAAACAGACTGTTAGACGGTGCAAAGAGCACTAGGTGTTAGTGCAGTAATGACACCAAAAACACACGCACACACACATACGAACCGTGGTTGTGCAAATCCTGTAGTGCAAACCGCACTCAGAGACAGAAAGCCGCCTAATTGAACTCTGAACTGTCCACAGAGCCCTGCTGACGGAGAGCTCAGAGCAGCAACCCTCTGCTGTGTGGCGGCTAAGCAGGAGTGGGAGCGGGAGCAGGCTGACTAACCCCAGCCACTTCACAGAGCCCCACCGGCAACAGCAGTCTGAGTCATACGCAAGAGACTATGAGGAGAGGGGAGGGAAGACAGAGTGGAGGGAGGGTGTGTGTGTGTGTGTGTCACAACCCTGCCCAGCCCCTCCCTCACCTCCTTAAGCAAAACACACACAACACCCACCCACTAGATTTGCCAACGGCGGGCTGTTAAAGGGGTCTATTGGTAGCAGCTCTTGAAGATGCGACCCCGTCTGCTCAGGTCTCTTGCTGATGGCGCTACGGCTGAGATATTCCGGCACATAAAAACAAACATGGTGCCTTTGACGGGAGCCCAGCTGCTAACGCACCCATGAAAAACATCAAGCATCAGAAAACCAGGCTGAAATTACCCACAGATGGCACAGGGGCATCGAAAGCATGGTCACATCCACCAAAATAGACGCAACCAAGAGCTTATTTTTCAGCACGGCTGAGTCCGTTTGGCTCTCGGCTGCTACTTTCCTTTTCTCTACCCCCTCCCCCCTCGCCTGCGATCCTTGTGCGCTTAATCTACTCTGCCTTATCTACGGGGAAATCAGTGTTTAACCTGGGTGAAGCAAGACTGTCAGTCACTTCCTCTCGGTTTCTCATAAGCAGATGTTGATGGTTCTCGTTCTCTCTCTTTTT
Source organism: Sprattus sprattus (assembly GCF_963457725.1). Classification (NCBI taxonomy): domain Eukaryota; kingdom Metazoa; phylum Chordata; class Actinopteri; order Clupeiformes; family Clupeidae; genus Sprattus; species Sprattus sprattus. The sequence goes on along the minus strand of NC_137917.1, from coordinate 15,656,078 downwards.
TTTTGGGACAAAGGACCACAGCATACGACATCAGCTTTCATTTCACTGCTCGTCTCAGGAGCGAGTGTGTTTGGCTTTGGGGCTGGGCTGAGGAAAACAGAAGGAACATCCACCACCTTGAGGCTTGAGAGGAATTTGTTTTGAGTAGCCTAGCTGGTGGCTTCCTCTAACGTGATGAAACTCTCCCGGCTTCCCGTGACAGGAAAATGAGGCCGGCTAACAACGGCGGTGAATCACACTAAGCTCAGAGGTGCTCTCTGACTACGACGTGTCGGGAATACAAGAATACCAGATGATGACACCAATGAGACAAAAACACACGTGTCCATGCACGCACGCCCGCACAGCATGCAAAGCACAACATAAAACGACCAAGTTTTGCACAACACAAAAAAGGCAGTCTGAATTGGATTAAGCACACTTGGGCAACACAACTCCAATAAGCACAAAATGGTTCACCGTACCACCACACGATTGAATGCATTTGGCAGAGAAAAGCAGTCAGGCGCGATGTTGCGAAGGGTTACATTCCCACACAGAGGGTCTTGCAGACTTATTTATCCGAGGATGATTTTACAGTGTGTTTCAGAGCAGAACAGTCTTGGTTTATTACTTTCAGTTTGCCATCGTTTTCACCTAAACACAAGTGTTCATTGCATGCCTGCCTACCCTTCCTAGCATTTACAGATAAAGAAACAAAAAAACACAACTACACGGGTAACCTCAGGGCATCCATTGGCTATCCCTCTGCAGGAAAAGAGAAAGAGATAAAGAGAGAGATAGAGAGAGAGAGTGTGCAGCACATTCTGCCAGGCATCAGGTCGGACAACAGTTGGCAACCATTAAGCATGAATCATCCTCTTTGAGAATGACTGTTCAGTGTCCAGACAGGCGACAGCGTGACAGACTGAGATGGAGTATCGTGATAGTCAGCGAGCAGCATGCAGTGCAGCCTCTGAGATGTGCCACCACTGATCTGCCTTCTCTGGCTATTTGAGAGGCAAGGTTGCTGTGATGGACAAGCATTAAGGCAGTCCTCAGGCAGCCATGTCAGACACTAGAGAATAGACAGCCCTCTGCAGCACAGAGCAATCCTTCATTCATAAATACTGCACTGGTTCCCTGCTCAAGGTCATGTGCTTAAAACACTTCGGTTTCCATCACCTCTGAATGTAATGGGGTTTCCTACTGCCACTGCAGAGAAAATGCTGATCATGTGAGTAAACATTTCATAAATCTGGGTAATGCAATCAATTAAAACTGGACACAGAGGCCTGGCAAAAAAACGAACATATCCCCTACATCAAAGAGTGTCCTGCATAACACAGCTGCAAAGAGTAACATTATAGGGAAGGAGGCAGGCGGAGGGAGAAAGCAGTGGCAGACCTAGTCTAATTCACATGATCTAAGACAAGAGTGGAGGCACGCTCCTCTCCCTCTTGCCAGCACACAGCTCTGAAAATAGCCCTGCTACACTGAGTCGGGAGACACCATAGGCGGCCCGAGATCCACCCACTATCTGGTTTAACAGCCACCGCCAGCACTCGTTCTACCTCAGCGAGGAATCCAAACCAGGCGCCTGCTGGCCCACTAGGTTAAATTACCCCGGACATGAAGACACTGTTCCCGAAGGAAGAACCAAGAGGAAAAAGGCCCACCAACTATGGTGATCAACTACGAATTCCACAGTGTAAACACGAGCACGTGGACTAGGTAAAACGAGGGGTAAAATGGTAAAACAAAGTTTGCATAACAAAGCATCACAAAAAGATGTTTAGCGATATATGATGTTGCAAAAAGAGGCGACGTTACTAGGGAGAGAACTGAGACTGACAACACAACCGTTTAATGTTGCTTAAAGTCAGTTAGGTAGTTATGGAATCTACAGCAACTTAGTTGCAGATGCAGTAGTATTTGCATGGAGACAAAAGACAATGCAACCAAGTAACGTTAGCCTATGTGGGAACTCGGATGTTTACCAACGACCAACATTGCCAAAAAGCTACTTAAGATTACCAAGCGTTAACGCAAAGGTGTATGGTCACTCAATCTCGTAGCCTACTGGTATGCAACATTGGAGACTTGAACAGGTCCAAAAGCATCTAAATGATCATCATCGTTACATTGATGAGCGTTAACATGTGTACATACACCACAGATTTAGTCACCTTAGGTGGCATTCATTTCCGTACCTCTCGACCTATCAGTATTGCCAGCGCATTATATAACATTTTGCTTGTGGCTTCATTGCAGATACAGTGTTCGTTTCAAAGAGAAGAGGGCACAGAGGTATTCAAGTCAGAAATCACTAGCTAAGCAACTGATGAGAATGTCAGATGAAGTTTCACAGACGTCGGCTTCGTTGGCTTTTCCTCGACACAGGTCACCAGCTGCACAAGTAATTTAACCGACTGTATGTAGTCAGAATGAGTCACAGCAAATACAACTACGGCGGCTAATCCATCGTAAAATGAACGATCAATTCAGACGAAATGCCCCAAAAAGCTCAAAGGTATACATCACGCTAACCTATTAAGTTACGTTGTTAAGTTATCTACCAGAAACACACACCAAGGCGTCCGGAAACTTGTCTTTCTCGACAATAGTAGGTAACGTTAGCTGGCTTGTTAGCAATCACTAGCTATACACATCCTATCCTGTAACGCTAACTCGCGTTAGCCAGACACCAAACGAGTTGCATCACAAGCACATGGAACGATAACATTGGAGTTGCAGCCCAAAAAGTATACTTCATGCAAAATGTGTGCCCGCTAATTTTAAGGTGGTTGATAACTTCAAGAAAAGGTGGCGTTTCTAGCGATAGTTGGCTAGCCTCTGCTAACGTTAGCAAAGCTGGAAAAGGCAACTCAAACGCTGGGTTGAACAATATCGACTGTTTACACTGCAATGGGAGTATATTCGAACAGGGTAAGGCTATGCTTGGAGAATAAAAAAATATTTTTTTTAGCAAACTACTCCTTTAATGCTACCTCTATACATGGAATCATCTGGGTCTTTAAACAAAGTAAAATAGCTGACTGGCTACCCAGCTAGTGAGGTCGCCCCCAAGCTCGGTTCAATTCTCAGATGAGTCGACTGAAGGGCTCTTTAACAACAACTTACCTCGAGCTAAAATTGCCGAGAAAATCGCACGTCCTCTACAACCGGAGCATCTCTACACTTTCAAACGGTTCAGATTCGATATAAACGGACACTTTTAAAGCAAACGATTGAGTATTCCACAAATCTCAAGTTGTTTTACTACGGAATAGGGCAGTCAGGAAAAGCCTTCTTTCGACGGCACTGATCACATCTTTCCATAGCAGCACCACCTGACAACGGAAATGACGCACATTGAATGAATGACAGTGTTGCTCAGCCAATAAAACCATAGCACCTCACTCAATTACCATTCATCAATCTGTCAGTTCTCCCATGCTTTTAACATAAAATAATACAAATAAATTATCCCGAACCCACTGATAAAGTGAATTTACATTAGGATTGACTGCATCATTTGAATGGGGGCGAGAGGATTTGCATTCAAGTGCATCACTTACAACTGCATGCAGATCACTCAGTGAGTACAATGGCCAATACATCCCCATTCATAATTTTCTCAAGGAGGGAAGGATGCATTCACAAAGGACGTCCAACGTCAGAGACCATTGCAGGTCGTGATTAAAAACCTTGTATTACGTAGAAATCAGGAAACTAAAGTGATTTAATGTAATACAGTTTGTAAACATATTGGGTAACATTAGGCTGATTTACTACACAAACTGAGGTTATTGGAGACCCACAACTTGTCCTTGATTACAAACTGTTTTTTTGTCATTTGTGCTGCTCTTTTGTTTTTACTGTTATGAATCACACAGCATTTTTGGCTGACATTTTTTGTGGCGGTTCACACAGTCCACAATCCCTTTCAGTGTGTGATCCATATTTAGCCCACCTTTGCCTAATCAACAATCCCACCCACTGCTCTAAGTCACAGACCAGTGGGAAGGTGTGGGGCAAGCTAATCAAACAGAGAGGACCATTTAAAGGGCAGCACCTGATTTGGAGCTGCACAGTCTTCCTGTACTGACTCAGCTGAGCACTTGCCCTCAGCCACATGAAACATTTATGGCAGCCTGTGGGTTATCGGCCAGCCCACTCCTTTAGAGGTGTGGAAACTCTGATTCACTCTGTGTGGCCATGGGCGATGGAGAGATTATTTTAATAGAAGGGCAAGAGCGCTAGAGAGAGAGAGAGAGAGAGAGAGAGAGAGAGAGAGAGTGAGTGAGAGTGAGTGAGTGTACCAAAAGACAGCAGTTAATCTGTAAGTGGGTGTGCCTAGGCTACTTTTATGTATGTTGGTTTGATTATGGACTTCAAATGCAAACACTGATTAGGCTTACTCAATGGTCTTTATCTGCAATGACTTTGTAAATTGGCTAATTAATCTGATGTTAAAAAAAATAAATTGTATCAGTTTACGTAATAAAACCTTTAAACTATAAAAATAATAGCTTTTCAGTTGGTCCAACTGCCCATTTTTATATTTAAAATACAAGTTGCAATGAATTACATTTATAAAATAATTGCTTAAGCATTGTTCCCTTATGACAGGCAGTGTACAATCGGTTGCCACTTGATGTTTTTATGGTGTTCCATTAAATTACGTGAAGTTTTATTCCATGCAACCTGGTATGTCTTGTGGCTTTGTGGCTGAGGATTTGAGGTTTTGTGGTGAAAGAACTTCATTGTTCAAATATTTAACGCATAAAACACAATCTGTATAAACTGCCGTCTGCTGATAGGCTGGGCTAGTTGTTTGTGTGTTTGTTGTGCATTCCTGGGTGTCATGCCTTTAGGGATTGAGATAGCGGCTGTTGTCTGGTGATTCCCCCGATTAGTCCTGAGCCGGATGAGTGTCGAGAATCCCTCTCTGTGCGGAGACATCCCACCCCAATGTTCACTCAGAGCAATGCCTCAGCATGTTTGGACTGTGGTATTTTGGTGATTCTAGGTGTGTGTTTGTGTATATGTGGATGTGCGTGATTGTGGGCGGAGCGAGAGGCTGGACAGACATGCCCAGACTCTCATATTTTCTTTTTGAGTTGTTTTCCATTTGTTACATCTATTGCAAACAAGCTGCTGTTGCTATGGGGATCTTCTGAGCAATGCCATAATGTCAGTTTTATGAGTGAATGAGAGATAGATAAAGCAACAATACATAACACAAAAGGAACCAGACTTAATGTTGGGAAGGTCATCACATTTTCCTGTGCAGTCAAGGACACAGTATGTGGTTTGATGATCTAACCTTATCTCACCCCATCTACATCTACCAACTGAAAACTATACTTTTCCCATCACTCCATGCAACAAGTGTATTTTATCAATACTTTTTTTTTTAATGTAGACTTTCATGCTTTAAATGCATACTTTTGACTCACAGCATGTCAGATATGAACATGTGCAGCCCATAAGTTGACCTTTTGACCTGGTAACATGAATAAAAAAAAAAACATAACTGTGGTATGTGATATTTCTATACTTGGAACAGCCATGCTTGTCTTTGGCTAAAATTATGTGGAAGGTAGTCTTATCTTAAAAACAACAACACAAAAACTGACAAAAACAACAACCATAGGCATCAATGTGAATGTTTGTTAGGAGAGATAGCTCTCTAGCATGAGATCAAGCGCTTTCACAAAGGTACAGATGTGGGCACCCTCTCCCTCAACTTCTCAAATGAATACAAGTCTTTCAATATTGCTACTCTGAAACAGTTAGTCAACTGCCGAACATGGCTGTGTGGGAGGCAGTTGTGGGTCTGAGTGGGTGGTGGGACATGGTGACAAAGACCTTGAGTCTCCTAGTTTACCGGTCACAGTACAGTACAGTCAGTTATGGAAAATGAACCACTCAGAAGACAAGCATTTTCACATAGAATCAGCATGATCAAGATTTTCCATTTAGGTTGCCTCACTCAAGATTTTACATTTCCCCTTTCAAAGGTGACATTTAACAGAGATAAGTAGAGGGGAGCTTGCACTAAAAAAGAAACATGGGATTCCACGACAGCCGAGTTAAAATAGTTTTTATTCAAACTACATTAGAAAAAATTGAAAAAAGAAATCAAAAAGAATCTTGTTTTAATAAACATATGGCCTAATTTACAGAAAGAATAAGAAAAACAGGGACAAAATTAAATATTTAAATAAATAGCCACAATAATTTCAAAAATGTATTTACAAAATAGTTTGTTGGCCATATTCTACCAACCTTCAATGATTACTTATTAATTTCACCACAATGGTAAATCAATAACATGTTTTAAACCATATACTAGACATTTCTAATATGTTTCCGTACATTTACAGCTTTGTAACCAACTTTAAATGACATTCAGTTCACACAAATATTTTTGGATACATATTTCAACAAAATGACAAGTGCACTTAGGTTTCCCTCCTTTACTCTTCTGAGCAGATAAGCTAATCACCTCAGGTTAGCACAACTCATTTACAAATGCCTGGCATGACATTGAGCCACACTATGTTAACAGCTGAGGCTGAGAGTAATTGAAACAAGAGGATTCTGATAGTGTTTAGAAGTGTTAGCCTGATAGCAATGATAGAAACTGTGTGACTCTGTGGCCTGATCATATTTAGTTGTTGCACTGGTTATAGTACAACAGTATTTTAATTAAACATGATCCATCATTGTTAAATAAATATGGATGTGTTATGCCCCCTGGTGGTACGGCACAGTAACGCACAGTAAATATTTTGGGTGTGTGTCGCCTGGTGTTGAAGAAACGCAGTGTGCCACCTGTTGTTCATGAAAAGCAAAATGGTAGCCTTGGGACCATGAAGCACAGTTACACCAATGGTTCTAGTCACAGCCACACACACACACACACATTGACGCAAACAATTTGCCCTCTGCCTGGACTGTAAACTATTGCAGCAGATTTTTAATGACCCAAAATACCCTGATCAGCCAGAACCTGAGTCTTCCTTATATCAAACTCCCACTCTAAAAACACACCCAATGGAGGTTTTGTCCCATATCAGACACACACACACACACACACACAGGTGCACATTGACTGTGAGGCAAGGCGTTTGGTCTACTCCATCCCTTGTCCACAGCATGACACCCTGCAGGCGTCTAACCTGTTTAGCCACAAAGGCTGCCACAAGCCAGCAATGCGTCACAGACCGTCCATCATAGCCAACAGGTCATCCCCTTTGTTGCTAGCAGTAGGGGCAGGATCTCCACACTCGCCAAACTCTCCCATGATCTTGGCAAGCTCAGCATTGGTCTGCTTGTCCTGAAACACGTGGTACATGGCCAATGGTAAACAGAGACTCGTGCCAGAGATTACACTTGTGGTCATCCTGTTAGCTTAATACATCTAAGATTCACCAGCCCCCCCTTCCAGTCAATAAGACTGATTATGTTGTTTAGAAGAAAACATCTATATGTGTCTCCAAAGTAACTATAGAAAATACTACTTCATATTGTCTGTTTTTTGTTCCTCCAATACCTACTGGAAATGAAACATGTTCGGCCCAGTAAAATCCTGTTTTATATTAGTGAAATTGCGCGTATTGGTGGCCGATATATGTCTGGTGGCCGCATATTACTTTATCTTACCTTGGTTGCTTGAATACGTATAACTTCATATGAGAGCTCTTCTGGTCTTGATATCAAAGCTTCTCTGAGGTTGAGAAGAAACACAAGAGGCATGGGTAAGAGCTCTATGATGACATTCACACAGCTGATTTAAGTGGACGTTTTCTCCTAATTATAGCACTAAGTTCATGGAGGACCACTGTGACAGCAGATTAGATGGCACGATTAAAAAACTCACTCCTCTTCCTCATCGGTGGCAAAGAGGTTCACGCGGAAACCTGAGTCAGTGTTACCAGGCCTCTCCATCTCCATGCCCCCCATAAGCCTTGCAAGCAGGTTCAGTTCTTCTTTTGCAAGAGGGTTGGGTGCAGTATTGACCTAAAATGCATTGAACACATTAGTAATTATTAAAATAAACCTAATTTGTGTACAAAACGTATTTCATGAAGGACACCCATTTAGACTGGTGGTGGGGGCCAGATTTGGCTTAAACACAAATGCATTTCACCTTAGTGTGCTGTGCTGAATTCTTTGATGTTCCAGACATGTGGGTCTCCACTGGACGACTCACGCTATACCTAAGGGCAGTGTGGACACACTCAAACCTCTCATCACGCATAAATCATTTAATGAATTGGTCAGTGCATTGGCATTGTTGACATCGTTTATGATGAAGACCACCCTGTCAACCGTGTTTAATAAAACGTGTGGAGCCGTAAGTTAGTCTTACATGTTTGTGCCCAACTTGATTACCCTCTCGCCAAACATTTCAAACGAGCCCTCACGGGGAGCACTGGTGTAGTTCCCACCAATGGAGAACTGAAGCCTCTTAACCTCCTCGCCCGAACAACTAAACTGCCTGAAACATCGAGAGAGACAGGCACACAGAGAAAGACAAACACAAACACACACACACACACACACACACACACACACACACACACACACACACATCATTATAACATCATTATAACATCACAGCTCACAACTTACATACAATTAACCTGCTGGGTAAACCAAAGCATATCTCAACATGAAATGCACTTATACATTCGTTACACAGTAAGTCTGTGCAGCAACACAATTTTTTTCTTCACTCTGGGGGTAACACTATGAAAAATGTAAATCCACAACTTAAGTGCTATCTTTACATTTTCAGACCACAAAGTCTAATGTTCAAAACATGAGCAATTGCTCCATGGAACATGATACATGTTTCAAGCCATTTTAGCATGGCTACACACAATCCTTCCACAATTAGAGCTGTGCTAAAAGTAGACCCAGCTAAAATTAGATGCCTGACACATCCAACAGTCTCTTTGCTAATGCAATTAACTGCAAAAGCGCCCGTCCAACTGAACCACACCTCTACAGAAGAAAACATGACAGACATCAGGAAGAGTGGAGAGTGCAGCCAAAGGCTAGAAGAAGAGGAGCCAACCAGTTTAAGCCAGATCAGACCCAGTCAACTAAGCACTGGGTATTAATCAAGACCTCAAACTTCAAAACAATCCAAACAATAACAAAATGGCAATTTAGAAAGTTTCCATTTCATTCAGAACAGGAACAACAACAATGAATAAAACACAGCTGTGTTAGCTAGTGTCGTCACACCTGATCTGCCCAGGAACCTGTGTCCCACATGGCAGTGGACCAGATGTTGGAAGCACGAAGCGTCCATTGGAATTCTGCACTTTGTCTTTCAGGAATATGGATACCTTGAACCAATGAAAAAGAAAAAATCAATACAAAAATAACAGATAACTTTATTTCAGATAAACTTCACCCTTAACCTACCCAGCTGACACAGAGAGAAAAACCTGACTCACCCGTATGTGCATGTCTTGGAAAAATATGAGAAGTGTTTGCCTGATCAGCTGAAACTCCCCAGCAGACAGCGGTGTATATATCTGTTAACACACGCAAGAATGCATTCCATGTGATTCCTACTGTATAATCGTCTTTATTTGGATTCTGCCGTTACATACCACAAACTCAAAACTGTTACTGGAAAATGTAACTGCATTGAGAAATGAACCTGTCCGTTCAATTACAAACTTGGTCACTCTGTCAGAGGCGTTCAAGTAGATACTGTCAGGTGCAGTGAATGTGACCTACCTCTATGAGCTGCCGATACGTCTCATCCACCTGGCTGAGGATGCTGGGTGTGTCTCTCACAAAGTCTTTGATGGCGTCCATGTGGTTGAAGGAGACGAGTAGGATGTCCTTTGGCCGCGGGCACAATAGGACTTGATACTTGAAAGCCATGGTCATCAGGTCGTAGAGCTGGGAGAACAGAAGCACAGGGACAACAGATAATGGTGATAGAACCATAGTTGTAGAACCAATGACTGTAAAAACAATGGACAGCATACTCTCAGTTAATTCTGGGTAGACCTGATTTTCTGTTTTTGAGTGTGTGCATTTCTGTTTATTGCTGTGACACCATGCTGTTTATCTTTTTTAGTCATTGTGTAGGACATTTCCAGGATAGTCAGGATAAAATCAGGTCAGAATCAGGATATAACCTCTAAATGGTAAATGGACTGCATTTATAAAGCGATTTTCTACTCAAAGTGCTTTGCATGTTAATGCCTCAGACGTCTACCCTCTACAGCAGATGTAAGGTGTGTATTACCTTTCAGTGCATGAGGTAATAAATAAAGGCAATCCTGTGGCTTAATGAATAATAATGCAATACTACCATAACTCAACATGACTTCACACCAGAGGGTGCTATTTGGTATAATTTAAGCTAAATATCCAGCGGATGAAAGACAATCACATAGAAAATGTGTATTGTCTGTCTATAGCATTTATTCTAAATAGCATGGTTTTTTCGGGGGGGGGTGGGTGGGTAGATTTCCTTATAACCTTCTCACAATCTTGTGTTTCCTTTTGAATTAGCCGCAGGATCAACATTCACATACAGACATTGTTATACCTTGTCCATGCTGGCCTGGTTGAGCCTCATGATTGAGGCATGTGCCAGTCGGTCGAACACAGTTCTCAGGGCCTTCTTGGAGTACAGCTCCTGTGGTTTGAACAGCTCCTCCAGGAACTTCTTATTGAACATGGTAGTGATGATGTCATTCATGACTAGCACATCACAGGACACAGAGGATACAGTTTAGTCATGAGAACACACACCAGTTTTGGGATGGAGGGTCATCAAGAGGTTTTGTCAACCATGTGGATGTTTGGAAATAATTGTACTTAGCAGCAGGGGGATGGCCTACCTTTTGCATTGAAATGAAGCACTGTGTCATGCAGGCAAGTGAAGCCTCAGTCTTACAGAGCCTATTTCCAGGCTTATCGCATTGACCCCAGGCCCAACACAGGTTTTGCAATGATGGTGCACATTTGGTAGGCTCTTATGAGTATAAGCCTGAGCCTACAATGGCTGTGTGATGGACACATGTTTATTTGCAGCATAGCACCTAGAGAGAACTGTCTTGTGCTGACGCTATATAAACAAAATTGAATGAAAATGAGTTGTATCGAGCTAGCGAACTAGAGCAAGCCAGCGAGACCCCAAACCATTAATCCTTTTTTCTGTTAACCTAACACCCAGCGAGAAAGAGCAGCCGATAGCATATGTACCCATCTCTATACAGCAATAGCCTACCATTGGCAAAGCAAGGATATAAGGCTATCACAGTTTACCACTGTTTACCTTGTCTCATGTCCTCCTCTATCCATTCAGCTACTAAGTAAAACATAAATAAAACCATTTAAATGTATAACAATTCACAAAGTGCAATAGTCAAGTCAAAGACTGGATCTTTTACCATTTCCTGACCAGAATTCATTTCAAAATCCACAAACATTGTTGTTGCTCTTCTTAAGCAAACTAGGATAGGATAGGGGCTGAGCTATAGTACATAACACTTGGTTAATTGCACTGTGGCTACAACAACGCTGCATGGATGTCAATATTCAGCACCTACATAAACGCCACCCGTTGCATTTAAGCGCAATCTGAATTTGTGTTTGCTTTCTCGTTGAAAAATATGTTCACTTTAGCTGACAGCTGGGTAAGTTAGTTATCCTAAGACAGACAAGAAGACATTACTTGCTAGTAGCGATGACATAAATCATGTTAATTGTAAACTCACTAGTAAAAATCCGCTAATGCCTGAAAGAACGCATCTGTCAAAGATCAAGTGACAGGCCTTGAGATGTCGCTACAACGTTGGCTATCGACAGCTTTCGGTGCTATTCTGTGGTCAAGAAATTAATAATAAAATCAATAAAGCTTTAATTTGGCCCTGACTCCAGCCACCTAACATTAGCTTTAACGTTGAGGATGATGCATCATTTCCCCTAATGTGCAAAGCAATACAGCTTTGAGTACAATGTGTTTGTGATAACCTGTTGCAATGACTTATGTTTCATGCTGTAATGTTAACGCAGAGACTGGTGTATTTCAATGTCCAGTTTAAACCTCCTTCTACTGTTAGCTTGCAAGCTGCTCGCTAATTACATGGCTAGCTAGCTAGGTTGTCACGTTACCTTTCTTGGCTTTGTCGGCTGGGATATTCTGAGCTCGTAGGCGTTGATCCAGGATGTAAAGCATTTCTCCACCGAGATTAATGAAGAGGAGAGGTAGTGTTCTCGAAGACATGTTGAATAGTCACGCTTGAGCACCTGTTCGTCTGATAATTTCTACTAAGAAGTTGTCTGCAGCAACAAAGCAGGCAGAGCCTGGATTCTTTTGCTGTTTTGGATAGAGCGTCTGAAAGCTTCCACTTGGTTGCCAGGTCACGACGAGCAAGAACCAATCATCGTATGCCTTACTAGAAGCGCTGTCGGTGTTTACAAGAGTTTGACTTTGACCACCAGCTGAGAGAGAGGAGAACCTACTCTGCTTAATGCCTATCAATTGTGAGGGATCAGTATGAGGTGGGAAATGCTTAGGACACGATGCCTACGACAGGATGTTTCAATATTTTTCTTTTATTAATTCATGAAAAACAAAATGTTATATATAAAAATGGGGGTCTTCAAGAAATAACAAAGGATACAAGACATACATGTGAGTGTCTGAGACAAACAAAAAGAAAGTGTGTGCATATGTGAGAGAGGCCAATAGTGAAATTGAAATAGTTGCATAATTATCCTGTTGCAAAATGTAATAGATCAGTGTTGCTGCAAGAGACCAGTCCATGTGTCTGTCATGAAATGTCCCCATTTCTGAAGCGAATCTCTCTGGCCATCCTACATATCTCACACCATCCACAGAAGGTCGTCATCAAGGCGTCATTGCACAGTGTACCCTGAAAGAGCACAAGAAATGTTCACATGAGTTACATATTGGCTGTACACCCTCACTTGAGGTACCTGAGGTATACCCTCATCTGTAAACAGTCCAGGTATAATGTAAAACTTGTCTAAGGAAATCAGTGCCACACCTCAGCAGAATCTGCTGCTATTTCCTCAAAGAGAGGTGAGTCATCACAACGCATGCCTCTTCCAGTGTTGCGCAAGAAGTGTGTTTGAGCTCTTGATAGTTTCATATCCACTTCACTCACACACTGTCCCTTGAGGCCAGTCATACAGACGCTTGACTGATTGCTAGATCATTTTAATGCCTTATTTGTGATATGTCTATTCACCAACATCATCCCTGACAGTAACACTAAGATATAATGAATGACTGGTTAGTACGATAGGAATGAGGGTTTTTTAACTTGTGTACTCAACCAGTTGTCATGTTGCCTATTGGTTTTATTTAATTATACCCTTTTTTATTTTATGACACCCTTGGTTTGATAAAAGGACGTACCTGAATGCCATATGTCAGCCTCATGTGGGTCCTCATCGAAGCCATTCCTCCAGGTACACATGCTAAACAGGGATTCTCTCCATATTTGTTTGCAGCATAACATGCCAATGGAAATGGACAGAAACAACCAAAGGCGCCTAAGGTGGAAACCCATGCAATCAGACAAAATTCAGTATCAGATTACAGAGTGTGTAGTCAAACCTTTTACACCATCCAGAAAACCAAGTTTTAGAGTGTATTTCTATACATGTATGAGCCTTTTAACTGAGAGATCTTAGAAGAGACAGAATTTGTCAGTAGAAGCTTTTGCAGTTGGTATTTGTAGGTTTGAGATCATGTAATGCAAAAATGTAAATGAGCACCGAGATGCTTACAAGATACTTACTAACCCTGACCCTTACAAACAACCTAACAAATATGCTATTCTAAACTAATTATAAAGGGCTGTATTTGGTGTGAATGTTCTCACATATAAATACATATGGGTCAGCCCTCAACTGCTGTGCTTCTTGCACAGGGTTGCTGGTAGCAAAAGGTGTGAAAACAGTGATGTCAGTAAGCTACTTACAGACTAGCAGGTCGCTGCAGCAAGAGCACAGACCAGAGCTCCAATCTCCAGTCTGTACATTTGTGCCGTATGGCCCTGCTCCTGGCTGTTGGGTGACCACAGGGTTCGACATGGCAGTAAAACCAAGTGATTTATGGTGGAACAAGCCTGACAAGGGGAAGAGGTGTTTTGTTTTATCTTAAAGAACTGACCCAGTGTCCCCCGACACCCCCACCCTGCACACACTGCAGAGCACACAATCATGTGTAAATAGACTTGGTCTAGTGATATGGCTACATTCACTTTCATTTAACATTCAAAAACATACTTGAACGTATAAAAAAGTAGGTTAACACAATAATAGGCTTGTATCTAACAGTTCACATCTTACTGTACCAAAAACATACTTGAACGTATAAAAAAGTAGGTTAACACAAAAATAGGCTTGTATCTAACAGTTCACATCTTACTGTACCAATGTCGCGTACTGTTAACATGTTGAAATCTATAAACAAAAGGTAATCTAAACATAACTTTGATATTAGTGGATATTAGGGTGTTTTAAAAGAATATAGAGTTTGAAATACAACCGAGGAGCAAAAGAAAAGGAAATGCCTGACTTACCTCTTGTGGTGTTCTGATGCTGGTGAGCTGTATCTCAAAGTAGAAAAGGAAGTGACACTACTACGTATTGCAGCTGCAACATTTCCGATGAACACCTACCTAAGTCACAGACGCAGATCGCCTGCTCCAAACTTCCACAGCTCAACGCATGATGTTAATTCTTAATCAGAGTAGGGCAAATAGGGCACTACGGCAAATTAACTTTACCGGTAATCATAATAAAGCTTCAACTGATTTTATTTCTGAAAAATATGCTACACCCAGAACTTTCAAGTCTTTTTTTTTTTTTTTTTTTTAAGTCTTTTAATGTGCATTCCAAATAATATCCACCAAACAGCAGTTGGGTTACTTTGATTAAGCAAAATGTATGGAATGCAAATGTAATGCATTTCTATGTAAATCAACTTTTAGTTTGTTTGCAAAAACGAACTAGTTGATTTTCATGTAACTTGGTGGAGGGGTGGGCAGGGCCAAGGAAGAGCCCTTTATTTTACACTGGTGGTAGTAGGCTTACTTGCACTCACACTGCATGGTTTACTCAAAGCCTACTTTGTTACTTGAAATCTCAGTAGCATGCGCATACTCTATCAGTTTCTGCCTCATAAGAAATGATCAGAACACATGTCTACAACCTTTCTGAAGAGGTGTGACCCTGCCTGTATGAGATATACAGTAAGAGTATTTATTTGTACTAATAAACAATCATCAACAGTTTTTAGCCATAATCTTGAAATTAATTTCAATCGTATTGTGAAGGATCCACAAACATCGGTCATTCCCACTATCTGCCCAGGCTATGCTCTATCTTACTCTGTGGACCGCAACGCTAAAATACAACTAAATATTTCACAGCAGACATCACTATGACAACACTTCCATGCTAGCAAGTTTATCAGTCCCAATTGTGCTGCTGTTGGTAATTGCAAGGTTTTGCAGGGCTTAAGAAGTTACCTTGCAAGTTTTCCTGCTGCAAATCATTGCAATCAAATAAAAATAGAACGACTAAAAGGCACTTCATGTATAAGGTTCAGCTGATCCAGCCTTTACAAGAACTGCGTGACTAGCTCTGCTTTAAACAGTTAATGAAAATATCAATGCTTATCCTAGGAATCACAAACATAACATGATCCTTCGACCTCTCTCGTACGATAACTTGCTCTCTCTGGCTCACACTTCAATTTCGCCCAGCTTTTTGTTTGGTTTTGCGCTTCACATGAACGTCCCAGTACTCACATTTGTATGGCACCCTTGCAGCCCTGAGGGGCACTTCCGAAACTTTGTTAAGACAACATAATCGCCTGTTCTGCTTTTACTCAACCTCATCCCATCACATTTCAGAATCGTAGGCACATCAGATGTGCAAATGAGTGGGAGAACATCGACACGTCGGAACACGCAGAATACTATTGTAAAAGGTTTCTGCCACAGGTCGAAGAAAAACGCACAAAGCAGATTCAAATGTGATCTTTTATTTAAAGTAATCATGAAATAAATCACTGACCCTGGTCACAGGTCAAACATATAACCAGGGATGCAATTCCTATTGTTTAAAGTCTAGACAAACTTTCGGTGGGTATGCAAGACTGAGGAACTGAATCTGACCATTGAACAGGCTAGTTTACACTTCGAAAACGGTCCCCATGGAACAGACCATTTTGTTTGACCCTAGTGTTCCTGTGCAGCAGGCCCTTGGGATTCTGTTGAAGTGGGCCCAGCTGTTTCAGGACTGGGCGGCTTCACTGCCTGTTTGCCTTTAGCCTTCTGTGCTGCTTTCTGTTTCTGCAGCTCTTTGAAGACCTGAAAGGAAGAGATACAGACACCTGTGGGATAACTGTGGTACACCATAAGCAAGGCATCTGCATCACTGCAATCACAGAAGCTTTAAAGCAAATTTGTTTGTGCAGATGACACATGAGTCATTCAAGGTTTCATTACAGACAGAGCAAGAGTCTTTCCCAGAAATACATGAATCACTGTGCCAGTTACCTTGATGCAGAGTGCTTTCTTGGCTTGCCAGCGTCGCGTAGCGTGCCTGTAGTACTCGGGAGGGAACGTGTAGGTGATGCCAAGCTGCTGGCAGACGTGCTCAAACGCTTCGTAGCGCGTCCTCCTCAGGAACTTCAACTTCTTCTTCCGCCGGTCGATGCTCATCAACATCCTCCTCTTGTTGGCTTTGTCCTAAAACAACAAGGGTCAATGACAATGGCTTGTGCTAGATCAAGACCATCACAAAGTTTTGCAAGAAGTGCACTTTCCAAAACATAACATTCGTCCCAAGCATGTTTTATTTGGTAACAGGCCCATAAAAATATAGATGACTGCTTGATTTCTTTAGGATAGCTCTGGCAGTGAGGAGTTATCATATTGATGTTAATCATTGTTCATGTTGAAAGGATATACATTATGATGTACGTCATACCTTTGGATGCTTGAGCAAGTGATCTTGAAAGTTGCGGATGCGACCAGTCAATATGGCCACTGCAATGCATATAGAGCACGAAGACTATTAGTGTCTAATCTCAGTGAAGCTCAATATATTATTTTATTTAGATACATATCCCAAAATCAATTTGGGTGTGACTTTTTTGCAAAGATACATCCAAAGTCCTGGGTTATGCTTGTATACGGCAATGTACATGAAAGAGGAGAGCAGTGAAACCAAATATTTTGGCCATGGATCTGATGAGTGGAGACCTACCCTTGACTTCAGTAGATGTGCGGTCATCTTTATCCCTTTGAACCTTAGCTATAAGCTCTTCCAGCTTAACTTGCAGTTTTTCACTCTGATAAAAGGCAATAGTCTTAGTTAGTCATGCACTGATATCAGTAGAAAAAGAAACATGACTAGAACAGTCTCCCACATTTATGAAGCCTGTTATAACAACTGGCCTCCGGGGCATCCACATATTTGGTGCAAGAATAACATTGAGCCATTCTACATACAATCAGAATACTGGCCCTAAGCTTTCAGACTCTTCAAACTATTTCACACACTCAGAAAGGGCTTTAAAGATGGTGAGTAGAGAGGGTTAATTAATGTCACATACATGACTCGCCAGCTCCAAGGAAAGAAGTCTCTTCACAACATCGTCAGTCCTGAGGAAAGAGGTCAACTTTGAGTTTAAATACCACAACATCACTTTACAGATTTGCAGCTGATGAGAAAGGAAACATGGGGCAACCAAGTATGAACCCCCTCCCTCATACACAGGAAGTGATTTCGACATTTCAGCTCAGACACTCATCTGACTAATCAGGAAACTGAAGTAAACTCTGTGTGAAAGCAACCACCTACGTTTGTGCAAGAGGAACCGAAGTGTAGTCTAGTTTGAGCATGGAGGGAGGCAGGTCACTCAACTGGCTTGGGATCTCTATTGAGAGGGAGGGTAGAGTTGTGATATTAACAATTATGAGAAGTTAAACAGAAATGTCAAACAAAGCAGTTATGAATGAGTTGGGCATGATTTTCAACCACTGTACCTTGTTTTTTTCTTGCAGCTCTGGCATACTGTCTCTTTGGCTGGATGCCAATGTTCTCATTACCTGATTAACACAAAATGAATAATTGTATCATGGACACATAAACAAAACAAAAGAGTGACATTAATCTTTTGTCCCATACTCTTGTACATGTAATGTTTTAGACGGTTAAAACATCCCCCGATTGAGCAACCTCTTGTCTTCACATTTATAATATCCACTTTGACTTTGACTTTGTGTGACGCCTTACATTTTAACCTTGAATAAAGTCTGTTGTGAACTTACAGGTTAAAATGATATTTAAGCTATTACATAAATGTATTTTAGTTGTCTACTAGTATAAATTTAGTTTGGCCTCCTTAAAGAGGCCTACAGTCTAGTTAGGCCCCAGTGTAAGAACAGCATGTGCAGGAGGAAATGAGTGCCCACATCCTTTCCACAAGCACAGTTAGTACGCAAACTCTCACTGTACGTCACCAATTGTTACTACCGCAAGACTACGCATGTCCCATTTGAACTTAGTCCACATGTTCAATGCAACTTGCACTTACAGCAGTTACATTCCTGCACTCTTTTTCTAATTTGTATGTAAAATAGTATTTATTGTTCCAATAGGTCTCTATTTGCTCGTTGCTTTACTGTTCTTTCCCCTTGTACGTCGCTTTGGACAAAAGCGTCTGCTAAATAACTAAATGTAAAATGTAATGTAAATGTGATGGTGATACCATGTCCAGAAAACACCAGTTATTTCTATGATTAACAATAATTATTGTTATAATTAATAAGATAATCTGTCTGTTTTTATCGCCTGCATGTTTAAGTTACATCCATTGAATTACATCAATTTGAGTGATATTCATGGATAAACAGTTTCCTGGCGTGTACCAGATTGAGCTGAAGGCAAGCATTTTTCTACTGTGTTTCGAACTTTGATTCTGAAATTAATAATAATATAATGTGATAGTCACGAGTCGAGTATGACATAGGTCATAGGATAGTTCACAGGATAGTTACTATGAATTAGGTTCTGTAATGTCTCTGGTATAAACAAGAAAGCATGCTCCCTGCTGGTCAGTAGAAAATATGTCATTATCGTATATCATGCCCAAAGACCACCTTTGTCGTGTCAGAATAGGTGTCGACAAAACATTTTCGTTATGTTTACGTTATTGTCTTCATGTTTCTACTCGCTGATAATAACGTTAACTAGCCTACATGTTGCATTTTAGCACTAGTTGGCTGTCCAGTGTTTAATACAGCACATCCAACGTTAGCTTGCTAATGTATGGCGTTGCAGTTTTGAACTTCACATTAAAGACCAAAGAGTAACGTTAAAAAAAATTGCGATGGAGGCAACTGAAAACCACCTTACTTTTGGGATTGCAGATATCAGGCCGACTCCAGTGACTCAATAATCTGGGAGCAACCGTGGTGCAAGGAACGTGTTGTGGTCTCACAAAGGTGATCCCCTTCAAACTCATACATTTCCACAAGGCATGGGATGTTGATGAGAACACATTCTTAAGAGACATCTTTTCAACAGTGAGTTCTCTAGTTAAAATCCGTTAACTGCGCGTGGAACGATAGGATTTCTTGGTGACAGGAATTCGTCCCCTGTCTACATGGTAGACGCCATTTTGTTCAGTCCAACCAATCCATGTCCGATTTACAAAATCTAGGCCAGATTAATCAAACTACTTCGATCTGCTGCAGGGTGGGAAATCGATTTCCACCATCCATCTTTGTCATCTTTTATTAGATTACTTTATTAGCCTAAGCAAGTTTTAGGGTTCAATGTAAATAGATCAAATATGTACCTGCTAACACTTGAACTAGAACAATTACCCTGCAACTACTCAAGACTTTTGTCTTTTTAGCACGTAGGCTACTTAAGGAACTGTTAGAACTATTGCAGAAAATAACCTTTTCATAGGTGTAGTTATGGCATTATAGCGTCGTGATTTTCAAACCCACCCCGTTCACCTCACGCGTGTGATTTCCTACTAGATGTTCTCCTTCAACTAAGCTCAGCAGGCACTACACAAGCTTGATAACGTCTACCTCTTGTGGTCGATTCTTGTTCACGCAAAGGTGAGTGCCAGAGGGGGGCAAAAAAATGCTGTAGGGTGCATCTGATGATGTGATTTCTCTGCTGTGGGGTGGGGTGGGGGCATCTGATGATGTGATTTCTCTGCTGTGGGGTGGGGTGGGGGCATCTGATGATGTGATTTCTCTGGGGTGCATCTGATGATGTGATTTCATGATTGTGAGATGACATCTCTGTTGAAATTCAAGATGCAATTATGAATTGCAGTATAAAGACACACAGTTCACACTGTATTTAAACCTACCAGCACTTCTTTGGAGATCAGCTTTATTTTTTCTCAAATACAAAAACACCAAACATGGATATGAATTACACATGGCTTTTTTTGTCTTCTTGTTGAGGCCTGGTTCTGCTGTGTGGGTCTGCTATCCAGCTCTGCCATCTGTCACAGGTGTTTAGAAGTATCTGATCCAAACAGAGGAAAAAATGTGTTGTTAACAAAAGGTAATATGGAATTGATTTAATCTCTTCCTCTTTGGGGGACGACTTTGTTTTTAATTAGTGGGGTAAAGCTTAGATTAAAAAGTATGGACAGTTTGTCCGGGATGTTTACGCCTAGGTATAAGAAAGACCTTTAAACTTATTGTACTGATAGCATCTATAAACATTCTGAAGAGAAAAACAAGGACTTTTGATCAATCAATGATATTGTGAAGTCACGGTCATACTGTGTTTAATCAAGCAGGCCAATTCTGTGACAAATCAACCAATTTCATGGTGATGAGACAACATGTTGGGGGAATCTGAACTATTGCAGCTATGTGGGATTTAAAATAACACATATTTATGACTTCCTGTTTTTGGCATTCAAAGGCCTGAATACGAAAGTTTGATGATGAGAGATTACATTTTACTATTAGGACTTTCCTACTTTTGTAATTTGTAACAACTTCTGTGTCACATAAATTACACGATCAAATCACGTTCAAATGCTGGGCAACATTAAAAAAAAATACAAAATGTTCAATGCCTGATCTGACATGGTAGAATGGCTAGGTGGCCTGTGAACTGTACAGACTTCTGACTGTTTGCTACTTCTAACATCCAAGGATGCATGGCAAAGCTCGTAAACATACAATACCCAAGACGGGTCCTCACTCTTTGGTTATATGCACTTATATGCAGGTCATTGGCAGAAATGTTATCTTGATTATTTTAAAGCACTGTCCAGTAATGACCTGATGTAAACATACTACCTGAATGATATATAATATTGTATGTTTTCTCACTGTCACAACTTACAGGGATACCAAGAGTTGGGGAGGGAGGAATAGAAGCTCTTGAAACATTATTATAGGCTATAGCTCGAGGGACCTGAGGGACTTCAATATCTGGGTCTGCAACCCATTCGGTATGTTTGACTATTGCGAGGCACACTTGATACATGCATGATCAACTACCTGACACATTTATTTTTTGGAAAAGACTGGAAAGATCCTCTTTTACTGTAACTTGAATAATAATAGCTGAGTTATTTTGGATTTTATCCAGGTACATCTCAGCACACTACAGCACTACAGCAGTACAGCAGTACTTATTTTTTACATTTACAATAGTTTTAATACCCAGGAGGTCTAACCATGACATAAAGGGGACGATAAAACTGCAGTCTGGAGTTCTCTAGTTTTGATTTTACCAATGCTTTCCTCAACTGCGTTTGAGCTGTACTCACTTCCAAAGACTATGCAGACATCATAAACATGAGCACTTATGTCTTATATATTTTTGGAATTTACGAATACACTGAATATGTTCATGCCTACCATATACCTGCTGTCTTTAATGATGTATTGTTTTTTTGCAGACTTTTCTTACAGTACATTTAAGTAATCTTCTTTGGCCAAGCCATTCACGATTCTCCAACAAAGCTTCAAATACGTGTCCATGGATTCATTATTGAAAACTTTTAGAGAGTTATTCAGTAAGACAACTGATCGATAACTAATCATTTGTATGGGCTGCGAGGTGCTTTTAAATACACTCAATCCTTAGTTTCATCAGCAAAGTGTGTGTCACATGGCCCTGCCATTGAAGCTAATGCATTTATGCTTGTCTGATCGCTTATGTATAAAGAATTGTGGAGCACTCAGTGATGAGAATCACAACTACTACACACATTTTACTTAATATTTCGAATGTCCTGAACATATTCCATCCATCCTTTATTGAGACACAATCCTAAGTTGCATCAGAAAAGTGTGATATGTGTCACATGACCCTGCCATTGAAGATAATGCATTAAGATAATGCTGGTCCTCTGAACCAGGTATGGTTACTGATGTGTGTCTTAAGAACATGATGGATTTGTATGATGCTTTGCAAAAAGGCTTAATTGACATTGAAAAGTTGGTCAGGCATATTGTCAAATCTTTTACAGAAGCCAAACTCTCAAATCTTTAAATGATTGGTTTCAGAAATTGATCCAGACGTTAGAGTTTTTGTGTGCAAGCAAAAACTGTGTCTTAACTCACCACACTTGTGTATAAAAACAGTCATGAAGCCCAGATGCGCACTGCACAATTTTGAACGAGGATCAAATGTGTGTACAGAGGGGCAGGGTCAGGGGCGGACTGGGACAAAAAATCGGCCCGGGCATTTTGAACCAGACCGGCCCACTTAATTCGATAACACACCTTTTCAGTCTTTTTGGTCTCTCGAATGTCTACACCAACCAGGCTTTTAGCTAGCAGGGCATCTGCCCTATAGTCTTCTAAAAATTAAGAAGAAATGGGACGCCCTACTTTTGGGCAGGACGG
The DNA here is from genome assembly GCF_963457725.1 of Sprattus sprattus. Taxonomy (NCBI): domain Eukaryota; kingdom Metazoa; phylum Chordata; class Actinopteri; order Clupeiformes; family Clupeidae; genus Sprattus; species Sprattus sprattus. The sequence goes on along the minus strand of NC_137917.1, from coordinate 15,633,141 downwards.
CCTAAAGACGCCCTATTTTTCTCCCGTTTTACTTGTTAACTTCTCTGAATGTGACAAAATTCACAGTTTCAGTCGCTTCAGTGCTTAGCGAAGTCTAGAATCATACATATGCCCTGCCAATTAGAAAATAGCATTGCTGTATTCCCGCTACAACAACGTTACATCATGATTCCAACGAAACATTGATTCACGGGCTCGCAGATGCTACAGAATACAGGTGTCTCACCGCACGTCACTGAACCTACTACTTTATGAGTTCAACAAGAGTTTGTGTGTTAAGGTGGTGGTCTTAATTAATCTAAATTCAATACAATACAATATACATCATACACTTTAAAGTTGTGTAGAAAGTTGTTACTTTTTGTTAAAGTTGTTACTTGAATTTTGTACCTTGTTACCTAGTTTCAGTTACACTCACTGTTATTATTAGGGTGACCATATCCATAACACCAAATAACACCAAAAAGGAGGACACTATGCGGAATTTCGGAATACGGAATTCCGGAATCACGGAATTTCGTGGTGCTGTGAATAATTACATAGGACTCTGGCGTGCTCCCCTCTACAATACAACTTTGTGTAGTAGAAACAGGTTTATTTGTGTTTAACCTCCAGCGGGTTGATCAAGTGCATTAAGTGTTTGCAGTGGAATAATCATACATTAAAAGAAGTATTTGTAAGTGTTTGTGTGGTTTCTATAGAATAAAGAAATACAGAATATAACATAAATATACATAACTCGCAATCTGTACTAATTTACGTAAATATATAAATATCTGAACAAAATACACAATAACCTATCAGTTATGAATAATGTATAATATATAATTCACTATTATGCACATCAGTGTTAGCCTGACAATGTCATACTCATAATTCTAGTCAGAATATGAGTCTGAGACCGGACGATTGGGCTGTGATTATGGGGCGTGTTTCAACGAACCAGGAAAGAAAATTCCTCTTCGCTGAATTGGATACCTAGAACCAATCAGAGCAACGTAGTATTACCATCTGACAGATTAAACTTTTACCTGCTCCCGTAGGAAGGACGGCAAAAACATCTTTTCAATCGACAAATGCCTTGATCGCGTTTCTCTGTTCCTCTTTCAAAATTAATGCGCTGTCAATATCTGCTGAGATATGCCTGCTCACGTTACTTAATTAGCACTCAAGGCTAGAAGCTACCATTAGTTTCAATGATTTTTTTGGCCAACGCGTTAGCATAACCGATCAATAATGGTCTAGAGTGCTTTAGTTAGGACCTAAAATCCTCGGCAACACTCGTTTTGCGTATACACAACTAACCGAGTCAATGTAGACATAAAAAAGTCGTGTAGATAGCTTAAATCATATAAAATATGTCCCACTAAGCTCCCGAGACGGCGCCATCTTTGTTCGATGTATATTCCGGTATATTCTATCTATATCTGTCCATCAACGTATAAAGCCCGCCCTTACTAATTTACCTAATTTGATTGGTTTAGATTGCGTTTCAACCTTTTTGAAACGTTAAATCTCTCCCAACTAACTCGATTCCAGACTGAATCTCCCAGACCAAAAATTTTGTGGGCGGAGTTCAGGCTGGTATCCAGGCTACATCAGTGTATCAGCAACACTGTAATTGCAATGCTGTCACATTACTATACCACAAGGTGGCACTCTAAGACCACAAATGGCCTGGCAGTCTGAACTCTAAGCTACCAGCAATATCAAAACAAATGGATCTCCGTATTAGCGTCGTATACAGGCTAGAACAAGTCTGCGATAAATTACTAGTTATAGCAGCTAGTGCTTGTAAACATTAATATAAAGAAAGTAAAGCTAGCAGATACATGAATTACACTTACATTGTCGGTAACGCACACGGCAACACAACGTTAATTGTATGCTAGCATGATACAGTGAAAGCATGTCCACTCGTATAAGCAGCTGGCACGAGAAAGAGGAGGAAAGTTTGTGCGCGTTTACCTTGACTACTTATGTCAATGTCACAGCAACAGAAAATGCAGAAGCCATGCAAGGAGTCTCGACTGCTTTTTGATATAAAGTCGTGTTCTTTTGCCCACTCTGGATTGAAAGACGTCTGGCGTTTAGGCACGTTTCTTCTATGTGTGTTAAAGGCACCCAGTGCAACTTTATGTAAACATTCAATGAAAAATAAACATTCAATTTCTAGTCTTTTTTACACGTAGTAAGTTTCAATAACTCCATACCATTACATATCGACATTCAAGGAGCAAAGATGAGACGTCGTTGTGTGGTGAGAACTGATAGAAAATCGTAAACAACAACAATCGCCGGTGGGGAGAAGCCATTTTTCCATTGACTGGAAGCCTGCTTTATTTATTGTAGGTTAAAAAAAATAAAGAAAATGGCGACGATTGTTGTTGTTATCGAGTTTCTATCAGTTCTCACCACACAACGACGTCTCATCTTTGCTGCTTGAATGTCGGTATGTAATGGTATGGAGTTATTGAAACTTACTACGTGTAAAAAAGACTAGAAATTGAATGTTTATTTTTAAGCCTCAAAAGTTGCACTGGGTGCCTTTAACTGTCCTTATGTCAATAACAGTTTCTGTCAATGTAGCCAGCAGCATATGTATGACGTAGCCAGCACATGGAGCCTTTTTACATTTTTAACCAATGATATAGGGGTAGAATTGAATTTAAGCCAATCAGATATTAATCAGACACAGCTTTAAGCCAATCATGTGTTAGACTGCGATCCAGGCAAATATTCTAGAGCGCAGCTCTTTAGGCCCAGTGCAACTCCAAAAAGGAGGACAAATATGCGTCCGGTTTGATGCTGCGTCGGACGCCGGACAGGGCATTGGAAATCCGGACTGGCCGGCATAAATCCGGACGTCTGGTCACCCTAGTTATTATGTATTAAATTACTAAACATATAAATAAATCAGTGTAATTGCTCCAGACTTGTCTTGTATTTACAATGCAAACGAACTTGGCCATAGAACATAGGTCCTAAGTCAAACATATTTTAGAGACGTTTTAATTCATGATCAGTAAGCTTACCGTAGGTCGTTGTATCGTATCTCCCTGGCTGTCATCCACGGGAGCTGATCATGGCCCTGCCGTGGCAAACATTTCTGATATTTTGGCACATTTGGCAGCGTTGGCTTGAAAAGCAAGCCTCTTCTTATCTCGCGGCTTCTCTGCACCCCCTTTTCGCTTTCTCTCCATTTTGGACTGGAGGATTCTAACGAAACGTGCGTTTCTGTGCACCGACCAAGCTAAAGGTAGAAGGTGTTTGGTGATATGATTGGACGAGCCCCTAGTCACTAAAGAAGACAGCCAATGGGCCGCAGACTAGCGTGCACCTGTCAAGCCATGGGCCAGGCTGAGTTTGTTTACCGTCCTAATGCATTATGTAGGCAGGTCCAAATCGAAAGGGGTTGGTGTTGGGTCAGCCCAGGGGATGTGATTGGGCCAGCCCAGTGTCAATAGGGCCGCTGATGAACTACTTTCGTGGGCCAGCCGGTTAGACCATTATATGGGGAAAAAATAAATAAATTTGAGTTTGTTTACCGTCCTAATGCATTATGTAGGCAGGTCCAAATCGAAAGGGGTTGGTGTTGGGTCAGCCCAGGGGATGTGATTGGGCCAGCCCAGTGTCAATAGGGCCGCTGATGAACTACTTTCGTGGGCCAGCCGGTTAGACCATTATATGGGAAAAAAAATAAAAAATTTGAGTTTGTTTACCGTCCTAATGCATTATGTAGGCAGGTCCAAATCGAAAGGGGTTGGTGTTGGGTCAGCCCAGGGGATGTGATTGGGCCAGCCCAGTGTCAATAGGGCCGCTGATGAACTACTTTCGTGGGCCAGCCGATTAGACCATTATATGGAGAAAAAAAAAAATCGGGACTGTCGGCCCATATTGCACGTCGGCCCACCGGGCAAACGCCCGGTATGCCCGACGGCCAGTCCGTCCCTGGGCAGGGTAGTTTATCGTACCCTGACTGAACTTGTTTTGCAGTCATTTAAAAAAATTCACTGCTCAAGATAGTTCCAAGCCATGGCTGAGTGAGAGATAAATATCTTCAGGGCATACTAACAGGTGAATTAGCCAACGCCTGTACAGTACGGTAGAGAAAAGGGAAGCTAAAGATCATCAGTCTCTATGTGGATCACTACCTCTCTGGTTTCACTGCCCTGTGCACCACAGTGTGCTGAAGAGATCCACTATGTGGTTCGGGGTCTGGATCCAAAACCCTGGTGAAATGAGCAATGCAACGATAATACAGAGAATACCCTTTGCAGTGTATAAAACTACCCCTCCCACATACACACGCACACAACCCACAGAAAGTCATTATATTTCAAGCATGAGGACATGCACTCTCCCTTAATCTCCCAATTTACTGAAATAAACCACAATATGTCTTTGTTGTCGTTTTATTGATGAAAAAAAGATGTTTCTGACACAGCACAAAAGTCTATTTGCTGATTTCATGTACAACACTTATCCAGTTACAATTTCATGTAGTTTGTAATCCCTCCACGAGATGGCTACATTAGTTGGTCTTAACCAACTAGTCTTATAAGGCATGTCTGGGCATGTCTTGGCATGTCTTGACAGTAAGACTCTTTCATACCTAGTCCATATGCAATATTTACACAGCATGTCACACCATTTACATCTATCTGACAAATATATATATATATATATATATATATAAATGATCTTTTATATTGAGTGACACATTGTTTTTTTTTGACAGAAATATACTAAATGTTTACTCATGTATTTGTCTGTAGACCCTGTTGATGTTGCTGATTTGACTTTTAAGCTTGACTAGATCTAGCTGTATGGAGGAAGACTTTATTATTATTATTATTATTATTATTATTATTATTATTATTATTATTATTATCATTATCATATAGATAAGCCTGTTATTATAATCTAGATACGCCTATACAAACCACTTGTATGTACGTAGCTATCTTAGTATCTTATAATAATATTAACATGACATATCATATGAATAATAGTATATAATCAGTTTTGTTGTTTCTCGCACAGATGAGTCAGACGTGATTCTCCCGGTGGTGTTCCCCTCCTCCTTGTCCATTCTGGGGAGACAGAGGACTGTCCTGCTCCTCATGCTTGCTCCTCTCAGCTCCTCCATCCTCATCTCCCACCTTGAGCACCAGTAACTCCGGAAGGCCTACACACACACACACACACACACACACACACACACACACACACACACACACACACACACACACACACACACAGAAGAACACATGCATACACATTAACATGCTACCATTAGTAGCCACTACTCACACACTGATCTGATGATTGTTGTCATGTGAGTAGTTGATATTGTGATGTCACGGTCATACTGTGTTTAATCAAGCAGGCCAATTCTGTGACAAATCAACCAATTTCATGGTGATGAGACAACATGTTGGGGGAATCTGAACTATTGCAGCTATGTGGGATTTAAAATAACACATATTTACGACTTCCTGTTTTTGGCTGATCTGATCTGATGATTGTTGTCATGTGAGTAGTTATTTGGTGATGCAGGATGGTAATTACTATGAGATTATGCATTCTGAAGAATAAGGAATTAAACCTTACCAGTGTTGGGGTTTGGGAGCGCTGGTTTGAACTTCCTAAATTCAACTGGGCAGAAACACATCGTTTAATTCAAATACCGCTGTCTCTGCCTTTCCCTGAGTCTGACATTAAATCATGTTGCGGCGAGACAGAGCCTCATTTCAACTTTTTTTTTCAATCAGAAGAGCGGAGACTGGATGTAGAAATCTGACGTTTTATTGGAATCGATAAGCTACAATAAGGGGAAGCCCATGGAATGTAGTGACTTTAACGTCCGTGTATCATGTCAACTGCTAAGCTGCTGCTTCTCGACCGGGTCTGCCTACTAATAGTGAGACTTTCATACTGATGAGTCTCAGTACAGTAGCCCAGTTACATGTTCATCTAAACATAAAAAATAACCTACAACCAGTACTTGCATGAAATATACCTGCCACACATTATGACCATTAAATGAACTCTTAAATATTTGGCAGAGGGGAAACAAAGCACCAGACATCATCATCCCTGCTGTTGCAGCAAAGCAGAACAACCCAGAAACACTAACCTGCCATCATGACCAGCAGCACCAAAACAATGCCAAATGGTGCTATAAACCGCATTCTGCTGTTTGCAGAGGGGGCTGCTGACTGCTCACCATCTTCAGGGGGGGCTGTTGACTGCTCACCATCATCTGTGAGAGGAAAGGACATGGGGGAAAACATGCATGGGGGACGTGTAGTAAAGACACTGAAAAAATGCACTAGGAGCAAAGCAGCAGGATGTTGTCAGTGCAAAGTTTGTCAGTGCAAAGTTGGGTATTTGTTTGACTGGTTGACTGGTTTATTTTTAAGTAACAGATTGATTGATTTTTTGATTGACTACTTGAGTGATTGGATGCAGTGTTGCTTATTTAAAAAAAAAAAGCGTGACATAGTCCTTACCATCTCCTTTCCTCTTCACCAGTACGGTAACATTGCTCAGCCAATGAGAATAATATTCAGTTTCTATAACATAGGAAACAACACACTGGACGGTGGTGTTGTTGTCACGCATAGAGACGTTGAGTAATTCCAGACCAATCCCAGCCTGCAGTGGGTCGCTGATGAGACGGGTCCTGTTGATGTAGGTTGGGGACTGATGTCTGGAGTCCTCCTTGCCTTTAGCAAAGTAAAAAAGCACCTGGTCTCCTTCCTCCACCGGCTTCTCTTCTCCTGAAACGAATGTGGTGCCTTCATCCTTCTTCTCCTTCTCCTCCTCTTTGGTTTGCCAGGCCACAGTGATCTCATTCAGAGGGGGAAAGGAAGGTGAGAGAAGGCAGGGGAGGACGGCGCTGTCACCCTCGGTCACCAACAGCTGCTTCGCTAGAAAGACACATGCACAGAACAGCTCCAGCTTCAATGGGTTAAGTGGTATTTACATCACCTCTCTCTCCTTCTCTCTGTCCCTTTCTCTCTATGTTTTTCTCTCTCTCTCTCTGTAACTCTCTCTCTCTCTCTGCCTGCTTTCTTTTCTGTCTACAAGTCACATAGAGACATATAGCCTTACACACTTACACACACAAAAACACACACCAACACACAGAAAGACACACCAACACACAACAACACATAGAAACAGAAGCTCTTCAGGGAGTGAGCTTAACCACCATAGCCACCGTACCACATGAGTGACACACAGAGCACACAGCCGCACAAACACTGACACACACACACACACACTCACACACACACACACACACACACACCACCAGTGGCGGTCCGTGCATTTCACGACTAGGCCTTCAGCGATGTCCTACACGATGTTAAACTGTGTGAATCCACCTCCTAATACCACCATTATGATGACGCCATGGCTCTCGAACCATTATATTTATACAGAAAGGCAGTATAAGTGAGCATTGCATCACCTTAACATAGTCGAGTACAACAGACTTTATTAATATTTCCGGAGCATTTAAAATCAATACACCCGTATTAACAATACATTAAGAGTAGTAAACTCTCAGTTACGATCGCTTGGATATTACTGTCACAACTTTAAAATAAAAGGCGATTTTCAGGGATTAGTCTACAAAGTTTTATTAAGTCCACCGAAAGTAGCCGTGAGCTGTAACAAGTTTGTCCACTAAACATCGCATTGTCCCACCTGCAAAGCAGTTTCATTAAACTTCCCATCCTCACGATATCCAGTTTTTCTTGAAAGTTCCGTCTTGAAAATGGCGTTGTAATTGTATCAAAACCTGGAATTATCAAGTTGGTGTAAACTAGTTTATTTGAGTTGGTTAATGTTATTATATTTAGTCTTACCAATTGAAACAACTAGCATAATAAGCATTGAAACCGATGTACGTCGTTTTCGCATTAGCCAGCTAAACTGAGCACTGAAGCACTGCACCGGTCTGCCTCAGTGTCCAATCAAAGGACGTTTACGTGTCACGTTCAACGCGAGGAAATAAATCTTCCGGGCCTTCTAGAAGGCCCAGTGTCGCCAACTCGAAATCTGATTGGTTGTCACAACTGTCTGTTTCAGTTCAGTCAACTTAAATGAACTGAAACAGCCAGTTGTGATAACCAATCAGATGTACACGGGCCTTCAATGTGAATTCTGAAGGCCTCAGGGAAGATTTCTGTTCTCGGGGAAGATTCCTCGGAGCGTAGCAACACATGATAGCTGAAATATGATTGGATGAAAGCTCTAACATAAATTAACAACGCTGGAAGCTATGAAATGAAGATAATGGACTATGGGGAATAATTTAATACATAATTATGAAAAGAAAATATTAAAATTAAATTTATTTTATTACATTTATTTTCTGATTATGTTTAGGCCAGCAGAGAAGGCCTTGAAGGCCCTGACGGACCACCACTGCACACCACACACGATGAGACACACACAGTCACACACACACCACACAGCCGCACACACACAGCCACACACAAACACACACACCCGCCGAGACGCACACAAACACACACACTACACATACACACATACACAGCCGCACACACACCGAGACACACCCATACACACCACACACACACACACACACACACACACACAATACAGCCTGCATTCTCGAACAACAACTTTTTAAATGTGGGGTCCGCAACTGTGGCGATAGAAGAACAGAGAGCTCGAGGAATGTTGGAAGCAATTTGTTGCATTTGACAAAATGCCTATTGAAAGACAATCACACACTTCTCCTTCAATGCCATTACGCAATGCAATTCTAATGCGATACACTTATGGTTAAAGTGGTTCACGTTCCTCCAGCTCTCTGACCATCCTGCTAAACACACAAACCTGAGCTGTGCATGCAAGTTACCAACAAACCACAATACACACACACACCAACACACACACAAACAGATATGAATTGTGCAGTCTCACCAGCGCACGCGGTCCCAGAGAGCAGAGAAATAGCGAAAAGGACGGCTTGTTGTCTGCTGCACATCCTGGAAGACCAAACAGAACCACATATGAGTCACGCAATCTCTGCACGCACGCACCACCACACACACACACACACACACACACACTCACTCGCCTCATACCTCTCTGTGTCTGCAGTCTCAGAGGAATCTGGAAGTCTAATGGGGTCGCGTCGTGCTTCTCGGAAAGTTGAAAACTTCTTGCTGTATCAGCAGACACAAAGCTTTTTTTTAAAACATAAACATAAACATAAACATAAAACATACAGCAGCCAATTGCTAAAGCTACAGAGGAAGTTGATTAGCCACCCTTGGGTCAAATATCATCACTCGCCCGACTGCTCATTTAGTCGATTAGCCACATGTGGCTAACATAGCATTGCACGGCAAACTGCTCATTCAGTTGTAGTTATGCCACAAAAAAGTTCGAGCAAAGCCTTTGCAAAGTTTTATTATCACTTGTCACCATCAGATTTGGCAGACAATAAACCAGTTTCAGTGGTTAATTGCTCTTACCCACGAGGCTTTCTCTGACCTACCTTTGCTGCTGGCTGGGGCACGGTGGAAAAGGGCGGGAAAGGGTGGGATGGGCGGGACCACCGCATGCGCGGTAGGAGTCAATGCCTATCAGCAGTTTGACAATGTTGTATGCAATCCTCCCCAGTCAGTCTTATTCAAACTTAGGTTTGTTATGCATAATCAGTTTGGCTGCAGAGAACCAATGTTGTGATGCAATCCCCCCCTTCACGGGGTCACATCCAGTCAGTCTTGTTCAACCTTTAGGCTGTCTTGCATAATGAGTTATGGAATCTACCTTTATTGGCCTTTATCAAACTACAAAGCTCTTAGTTCTGGGTTCTCCACAGTAGCCCAGTAACTAATTCTGATAGTAATGCTTAAAGAAACAGTGTTTCATCCACACGTTTCACAAATGCTTTAGAAATGGGAAGCGATTGTGTCAATATGTTTCACTAGTTACATTTAATGTAACTAAATTACGTATTTCACTTCCTCTCAGGGATTTCCCATGTTTCTCTGAGTCACAGGAACCTCGGACAGGTTTCTATGGCGACAACCTTATTACTGACACAATCCTCACTGACACTTGAGTAACCGAAAGAGGTTCAACCAGTCTGCGTTTTTGCAGAGTGAATAATTAATCTAACAACTAATCAAATGGGACTGTTTAGTCGGGGTGCAGCCAATGCTGTAGCTGGCCCACCCATGTCTCTCTGTGATTGGTGGATGGTTTGCAGGTGGGACTGGCTGAGACAGTGATGTACTCTAAAGCTAAACTGTTAGACTCGTATAATTTACACTTACATGAAACAGAGAAACCCTTCCAGCAGTTATAAAATGCAGAGGGGCAGAGGAGGGGCCTGTTTCAAGAGGTTGATGAAGAGTTTACAGTATTGTAGTAGCCCAGCCCCTATAACACAAAGACAAAGTTACATTTGAGCCTGACTGTCCCTTTAAGAAACGGGTCAGGACACATCTGTCAGCTCACTCTACATGAGAGGATTGTCTGGCTGACACAAACATGCAAAGAAGCATTGCAAAGTTAAGCAGTATGTTCACATTATGAATTCAAGCAGTTCTCAGAGGCTCTTAAAAGTAACAAAATGTCTAAGTAACAATACTTTAATGAGGTAATTGAAATTGTTAGGATGCAGTTTTATAGGAAAGATATAATCTTTCCGCATATGTATTTGTATAACAAACACGCAAAGGAGCATGATTAAGTTTCACTCCAACAAATCATTAAAATGGAATGTGCTCTTCTTGGCTTAAGATTTTTGAAGGTGGCTCCAAAAAAAGAGGAAAAAGGCTGGCAAAAAAAGGGCCTCTTCGTTGCTAATCAACTGAAACGAGTCTTCAGAGACACAATGCATGCAACATATCAGACTGCATTCATTAATGTTACACAGCCATCTGCTGTTTCACCTTAAATCTTAAGCGGTGTAAAGGTGCAGCCGCATTTAACAGTGAATGAAACTTCAATTATAGCCGTAACAAAACAGTAGGCACTCAAACCCACAATAATGAGAGGTAGAATAGAGTTTTGTAAGAAATTAAAAATGAACTGCACAAGACTTACTGTATGTTAAAAAGCAAACTATTTTAATGGTAGCCCATGCCATTTAATAAAGGGTAAATCATTGTACAATTGAATTCTTAAAAAAAGGCAAACATGAAAACAAAAAAATGCTCAGAAAATAAAAAGCGTTCACGAAGCCATCAACAAAACCAAAATCCAGGCAAGCCTAAATAGCCAGCAGACCAGGAGAAGCAGGTTCCATCTTATGGTCAAGCAGCGGAGTGGATTAAGTGCATGCGGTTTAATGTGGGTACAACAATAAACAGTGAACCAGCCAAAAAGGCTAAGTGATCTAAAGTTGCATGTTTTGTTAAAAAAATGGAAAAATGTAATCTGATGATACAATGACCCTAAAGGGATTTCCCAACAATACTGTACTCTTCATAAGTGGTGTGTGTTATAGGCTAAGCGAACCCTTTGTTATATGGCGTTTTACATTTTACGACTTCATTGTCAACAGATTCCTAATAAACAATACAAATGTGAGAAGTCACAAGTAAACTAGAAAATGCATTTCCTGAAGGAAATACCAGTGCATGAAATGCAAAGGTTAAGAAAGGAAGAAGAAAAGAAAGAAGAGTGAAAGAAGGAAAGAAGAAAGGAAAGAAGAGTGTAAGAAGGAAAGAAGAGTGAAGAAAGGAAAGAAAAGTGGAAGAAGGAAAGAAGAGTGGATGAAGGAAAAAAGAAAGGCAAGAAGAGTGGAAGAAGGAAAGACAAAAGGAAAGAAGAGTGAAGAAAGGAGAGAAGAGTGGAAGAGGGAAAGAAGAAAGGAAAGAAGAGTGAAAGAAGGAAAGAAGAAAAGAAAGAAGAGTGAAGAAAGGAAAGAAGAGTGGAAGAAGGAAAGAAGAAAAGAAAGAAGAGTGAAATAATGAAAGAAGAAAGGAAAGAAGAGTGAAGGAAGGAAAGAAGAGTGGAAGAAGGAAATAAGGAAAGAAAGAAGAGTGAAAGCAGGAAAGAAGAGTGTAAGAAGGAAAGAAGAGTGAAGAAAGGAAAGAAAAGTGGAAGAAGGAAAGAAGAGTGGATGAAGGAAAAAAGAAAGGCAAGAAGAGTGGAAGAAGGAAAGAAAAATGGAAGAAGAAAATAAGAAAGGAAAGAAGAGTGGAAGAAGGAAAGAAGAGTGAACAAGAGTGGCTCTGGATGAAGAGATAAAGAGAGAGTGAAAATATTGAAAAAAGGAGATAAAAATGGAGTGAAGAAGAGAGATTGAGTGTGAGAGAAAGTTGACAGAGAGAAAGATGGAGAGATGGAGAGAAAAAAATAGAGAATGGATGGTGTCTTAATGTTCCTAGTTACAGTTAAATTGAGAGGGACAGAGAGAGAAGAGGTTCTTTGGATTTGGCACAGGTGTCAGTGAAGCATACTAAGGCAGAAGGCAGTAACTTCTATGTTAAAGCTCAGTGGTATGATAACAATGGAATAATGACCCTATTAATTAATCAGTAGTAATACTATTTAATTTATCACAATTACCAATACAATGATTATCTCACACACACACACACACACACACACACACACACACACACACACACACACCATTGAATTATCACATTAAGCACATAAAACAATGAACTTGAATTGTCACATGAAACACATAAAACATCTATGTCAGTCCATTGGGGTGTGTGTGTGTGTGTGTGTGTGTGTGTGTGTGTGTGTGTGAGAGAGAGAGAGAGAGAGAGAGGATATAAATTTCTCCCATTGACTTACATTGGGCCATTATGACATCATAATAGGGTCTTTAAACTGGCTTGCACCTGTGCTTTACTGACACCTGTGCCAAATCCAAAGAACCTCTTATCTTAAGAAAGTTTCGGAACTTGATCTTGGGATAAGTGGTTTATAGATCAAAACAATAATAAAACACAGCGTATTTAGAAAAAGAAATAGGAAAACTAAATAGCAAGAAAGGACATACACTTGTAGAATAAAGAAAATATGTACAGAAATCATCAACAATCTCTTATCCTACTTGTCCTAATCTAATCCCAGTGACTGTCCAGTCCATTTTGTGCTCTGTACACTCACGACAATATACACATTTGCACCAGTGACACTGCCATTCATTACGGTTTGGGGGAGCTGCCGTTCACTATAACTGTTATTGCTACACAAAAAGCATGTTAAGTTTGTTGCTGGCAGTGTGGAGGTATAGAATAAATCAACACAACTATCCTTCTGTGAAGAAAACTCAATCATCTTCAACTGAAATGATTATCTCGAGAGGCATTGCACAACATTCTACAGACACTTGTTGCCATAAGTTCTTCTAAAAGCCACAAGTCATCATCAGTCACCTTATAAACAAATAAAAAGCAAGCCATAATTGGTATGTTTTTCTGTAATTCTAGAGTCTTGAATCAGAACTTCTTGACTTTATCTCGAGGATACTACTAATGTATTATTCTTTTAACGGTTTTACTTCACTCAGAAGGCTATGGGTCACATTAAGCAGAAAAACTCCATGCCATCAAACTTCATTCATTGCTAAAGAGTTAAGAAGTGGGAAGTCCACCCACAACTGACGTTCTTCCTTGTCCACCCCAGAATTCTCTTCGTACTCACTGAAGGCATGTTCTGCCATTTCCCCCTGGACAGGTATGTTCTCATATGGCTGGGGGTTAAAGGGCATTGGGCTCTGGGGCTCCTCCTCCTCAAGCAGAGGCTGAGTGGACTCTGAGCGCAGATAGGTGGGATGAGGAGGCTGGCTCTGGTAGGGGCCTGAGAAGACCAGCGTGGCGTATGGGACAGGTTCACCCATGCCATCTGAGTCAAAGGGGCGGGAGCTTTGGGAGGGGTGCAGATGAGACTCATTGTCATGGCACAGCCAGTGGTCCTTGTCATTCTGGAGGTATTTCTTATCAGTTAAGTCAACAACGCTAAAATGGGAGAGAAACACCAGCCCGGGTTCCGGAGAGTTCTTCTCAGGTTGGGTATCCTGTAAGATAAAATGTTATGTCTTCATTATACATGAACTGCTGGATAATAGGCCATTATGATTGGTCAGATCAAAGGGTGCTATTGAAATTACATATCCTCTCCAATCCTCTAGTTACAAACAGCGGCAGACCCCACACTGTATTAGCCAGTGTTTCAAGCTGGGGTAAGCGTACACAGTTATATTGCAGTGTAACAACTTTAGTTGGCTCTTTCTTCCCCACACTTCTCAGAAAGAATCTCTAAAGACATGGTAAGATATTGAAGGTTCAATACCCAGGGATCAGACACATATACTTTTCATTGCTGTGCGTAAAAGAGTCATAAACGCCACACATATGAAGGTAAAGTAGTTAAGGGACAGGTGAAATGGAGGCGGACGAATACTACAATCTGAGTAACCTACAGGCCTCTGTAGCCTGGCTAAGGACATGCTCTCACCTGTAGTAATTCAGTTGTGCTCCACTTCCTAATGCTGCTGTTGGCTGGGTCTGGAATTTTAGGCCACAAGAACCTCTTCAGCCTTCGGCGAATCAGCAACAGTTTTGTCAAGATTTTTGTGAGAAAAAAAAAATCGAAAGATCATTATTTAAACACTACTTATGTTGTGAATATAGTGATCCCACATGTAATGAGTAATGACTTAATAATGTTAACATGGTGATCCAATATCAAATCCCAAATCAGCTGTTGAATACTGTTGAACATTATCTTTCATACTAAGTCTGTGAATAGTACCCTGTAGTTAGAACAATATAAGTTACCATTCATGCTTTGACAAACTGGTCAGCATGATGAAGATGAAGACCAAAGTTATCCCAACACATGCTGGGATGCCAATCAGAACGATTCCAAACGCATCTGTAAATGAAAGAGACACAAAACATACTTCCATACCTTCATTGAAACACTTACCCGTCATTAGTTGAGGTATACAAATTACTTTGAGTATGACTTAGAATTGGAATAAGCAAACTCACCCACTGAGCCTGTCTCAAGGGTCACTGTGGATCCGTTAAGACTACCACCCCAAGTGCTGACCATGATGAAGGCTTTGTACATTGTCAAGGGCTTGAGGTCTTTCAAGACTTCACGCCTTTCTGTGGCCTTCACTTCAATCACTGTGAAAGACGTACAGGCAGTTAACAGCAGCAGTCATAACAGCATTCCTCAATTCTGTGTGAACAAATACAGCAAAAGTAATTTACATTTGTTTAATTTGGTATCCCTGTGTGATTTGAACACGCCAATGTATAAGTGTTTCTGTTCATACCTTTGGTATCACCATGCTCATTCCAGTAGAAAACTCGGTAGCCTTGAATGATGCCATTTCTTTGGGTCACTGGAATTTCATCCCAGGAAAGTTCAGCATGGGAATGCCAGATCTGAATCAACTTTGGTGTGGGAGCTGAGGAAGGGGCTGATTTCAAACATACAAACACACACACACACACACACACACACACACACACAAACACACACACACACACACACACACACACACACACACACACACACACACACACACACACACACACACACACACACACACACACACACACACACACACACACACACACACACAACCACCCACACACACATACACACACACACACTATTGTAAGATACTTCAATTTATGGAGTTCCAAAAAAACACACTTCCACCAGAGGGAGCTATTGCTCTATGAATCAACTGTGTGGTCCTCTTGTGGCAGTGTGGCCATTCTGTCCTTGGTGTGGTCAAATGTAGTGGGTCAGTTAAATGTGTCAAACCAACCTTTCTGTCTGGAATAGGCCGTTTCAGTGCGGGGAAGACCCACACCATCCTTATACTTTGGGTACACAGAGATCTCGTAAGGCGTGTACGGCTCAATACCACCTGGTCGCAAACACAAAGCAATGCTTATTGGATTGGTATTTGAAGCATGATTGTGTTTAAGCTAATGCTATAGATTAGCACTTTGTAGCGTGCCGTTTTTATCATGTACCTGACACTGAGGCGCTGGATTGATTTCTGTCCAACAAATGAAAGGAGACGAAAGAGGAGCCCCTGTCACGCTGCTGTCTGCACTCCAACACATATCCAATAGGGGAGGAGGCAAGAGGGCTGCTCCATTCTACAAGAAGCTCTGTATCACCATGCGGAAGGACTCTCAGAGAAGAGACTGGGAGGAGGGCTGGAGGAAGGAAAGAAAATCAGTGCGTTTGACTACATGCAGCAGGTTATGGATCTGTTCACGTGCACTCAAGAGTGCAGCCACTTCATACATACAGACATATAAGTGTCACTCCCTGCTCTGTTTGGTCTCGCTGTTTTGAAAGGGGATAATATGCAGTTGCACACAATTTCGCAGTTCATGAGCAGGCAGAGACAGCCCCGGCTCTCTCAGTAGCCTTTGAGAAAACACAATTATAGGCCACCTCCATTAAGATGTTGGGGGTGCTGGTACTTGTCCATACAAATCTGAGCCTCTCCCCCACCCTCTGTAATTGTCCTTGTCACCTAAAACAGGAACCATCACTGAAGTTCACAGTGAGCTTGGTTGTGTACAAAAATAGATTATGGCTTTTTTGATGCAATAAACTGCAGTTGTGATATCAGGCAGATCTTCCTGCTCGTCATGAAGAGGACTGAAGAGCATAGACCTGGCTTGCTATGAACACTGACAGCGCGTCTTTCTGCCAAGCTGTGGTGTGGGTGCTACGGTGACAGAAATCCTCAAAGGAGCATTCTCCCTGACAACGCTCAGATACCTCTGTTCGTATACACAGGGACTTCAGTGGGTTTGGATCTCCCGGCAGGATTCACCGCTGTCAGGTACACCTTCCGGGCCCCCCTGGGGAGCTTGAAAGTGCAGTGGCGTTCCCTTGTGACACAGATCTTGCTGACTGACTTCTTCGCCAGGGAGACGACGTGGTACACAGTCCTGCCATTGGCTCGGAACTGCTTGGAGGGCTGAGACGGAAACAAGAGATGTCACAAGGAAATGGTGTGCTTCCTCGACATGGCAATGTGTGGCATAATTGCTACTGAAGATCTCCCCCCCTTTAAATACAAACACGGACTTGTTCTATTCTAGTTTCATAACAATGCCAATCTCATTTACTTACTGAAGAGGTATTATTTTCTGTCAGTTTAAAGAATGGGAATTTAGGGATATGGATTGAAACTAAGATAAAAACTGGACAAAGGAATATTCACATCCCATCATCCGGTTGGATTAAAACATTTGCCATTTTACTCACCTGTCACCTGTCTGCAGTCTTTAAATAATTTAACTTAAGAATTTGATAACTGTCAGAGGTGTGAATTTATTGAAGTCCCGAGCAGAGACCAAAAATATATGCTATATTTCAAGCAATGTTTACTTTCACCACACACACACGCACGCACGCACACACACACACACACACACACACACACACACACACACACACACACACACACACACTCTCTCTCTCTCTCTCTCTCTCTCTCGCTCTCTCTCTCCCTTTCTCTTTCCATCCCTCTATCTGTCCTATCTCTTTCTCACACACACACACACAGGTGTATTGTAAGGATCCTCACCTTCCAGACCAGCTCGAATGTGTTACCGGCTGAGCCCTGTCCCTCTGACACCTTCAGCCAAGTATCCAGATGTCCCGTAGGAGCTGTTACACACAGTATAATTCACACTTACTCATGTACTATACACCAAACTCATTAGTAACTCATTAGTTACAGTGCACACATTTAACAGCACCATTATGTTGCCACAAAGACTGATTATTGAGCATTAAAACCAAGTTACAAAGCACATCTCTCTACGCGTGAGAACCTGGTGGTTATTGAGAGCTGTTGTTAAAGGATAAGGTAGAGTCCTTTTGGGAGGATTTGAAAAAGTCAATCATGAATCTATTTATTAAACTCTGAACAAGTTAATGATAACCACATATTTTTTAGTCATGATAGAAACAACTTAAGCTTTTGCTGAGACTTGTCATCTCAGCAAATATACAAATAGTAATTTAGAGGAATGGTCAACTGCTGCCAATGAGCGCCTTGTGGTCCAAGACCTTGAATATTACATTTCAACTAAATAAAAGAGCTAATTTGGTCACTTGGTCGCATAAGCACCCGGCAGAGATAGTAGCGACCCTAGTTAAGGTTCCAAGCCAGATGTCGGTGGTGTGATGGTGGGTTGGGTACCTTTTTCAAGTGTGCTCCCTCTGGCCTGGTTGCTCCATTCGCTCCAGGGGCTCTGCCGATATCGGACCCTAATCTGGGCCTGGTACTCTGTCCCGTGCAGCAGCCCACACTCCACGCCCTTTTTGTTCCTCACAGTCTTGACCCGAACCTAGAGTAACACCACAACACAAGGCCTCAGTGGAACGGTGATTCTTTTGTCATCTTAACATGAATCCATTTGTAAGATGTTTTTATACAATGTGACTTATCAATAGAACAGTAAAGATTTATTGTACATTTTAGTCTAACTTATCACTAACCCTAGGATTTTGGTACAACATGACTAACCCTTGGATTTACCCTAATTTTAATCCCAAGTGCATCTTGTACTAACACAAGAGTACATTTTTCTTATCATTTAAATAGAAGGATAGCAGACACAAACGCCAATATAGGATGAGGCAGAGGCAAAGCAGAGGGCATTTTTTTGTCAGTTCAATGATCATCACAGGTTAAATGAAACTCCAACCTTCTCTTCATCTGAGACTGTGCGGTCCACTGGTTTCAAGTGCAGCTCCATTTCCAGTTTCACTAACACCCAGGCCTGGTCGGCACAGAGACTCCAGCTGTACATTAAGCAGCCATATCTCCTGGGCTCAGGCTTAACTGACTCAATCCTTGGCGGATCAAGCTTTGCTGAAGAGTGAAGGAGCATTTGAGCAAAATGGCTTGCGTGAGTCAATGTAATTATAAAGTCATGAAGTAACCTAAAACAATGATATCACTGTAATGTCATTGTTGCGGGCTGGGTGGGCCAATCCTTCGCTCAGTGGATTTACTGGATTACTGAAACATCGAGAATAAGTGGATACCAAAAATCCGGTGGAAACTTGCTATCAATGGCCTATGCTCCACTATGGAGTGAGAAGGCGACTAACAAATGGCAAAAAATATAGCATTTTCAGTTTTATTTCCCTTTGAAATAGAGCAAATTTTCATCACCTTCTTGGCCTGGCCTTACCTGCCTCCATAGGATCGAGTAGCAGGGGAGGAGTGGTGACCTGACCCAAAGCATTCTGAGCCTTCACATACACCTGGATCTTGTCATAGAGTGGGATCTCTGTCCGTGGTATGATGATGTTGTTCACCCCAGGTGGGATGGAATAGTTGTACCTCTCCATCTTTGACCTTTGAGAAAATAAGGAGGAAGTTGTCATGCAGAGGTAGTAAAGAAAGACACCACCTTCTTGCCTAATGCATGGCTAACCTCAAGGAACACGATGATCACCCACGTAGCAGGCTTACTTCAGTCCTGAGCAACTCAGGGGGTGCATACTGACAATGAGAACATTACCTTATCTCTGTGTGAAAGGTGTAGCTTGTGGGAATAAGTGTGTCAGATCCTGGAGTCCATCTGCAGTGCATCGTTATTGGTTCGGTGAGATTCGTTTGGCAGGTCAGATTCTGGGGACCTGATGGCGGGTCTGCACAGATAAATAAAAGTGAGGTTTGCTTTGCTGTGTGCTTTTGTTTATTTTCGGTTTCCATTTCCATTTATAATTGTTTATTTATTTGTCTTCAAATGATATGTGTTTGTATGCACTATTTCCCACCGTTGAAGATTATATGACATTTCCTTCTACCCTTAGTTGGTGTGTTTAGTCAGTGAAACAGTTCAATTGCAAGGCAACCTGAACAGCATTGTCGTTTAGACTGCATGGAAGCTCCTATGAAGTATTCTTCAGTCAATTCAGCTTTTAATAAACAATAACACACGTTCCCTTACCCGCAAGGTGTCCCTTCAGCTGAGTGAGAAACAGCAAAACAAAGGCTGACAACCGTAGGGAGGCCATCATGTGTTAGTCTGCTAAGAACCCTGAATTGAGAAAGAAGCTTAATTAAGGTTTGGATTTGTTGATTTAAGAAGTAAACCATGAAAATACATTTTAATCAGTAGTCAATAAAAAAAACATGTTTATATGCACATCATTATAATTCAGTTCACTTGTTGGAAAATCATTTTTTTTTTTTTTTAAACCTCATCTAAAAAAAGACTATTGTGCACAAAAGAACATTTTTTTTCAGATGGTCGGTGAATAATGTGCGTTTAGTAGAGATAAGCACCTATCTCCTACAATCAATAGTTACTTACAATGTGGCAAAGAAAATAACAAATCATCGTACCAAATCATCAAGCGGACAATCCTCCTCTTTCCAAATCCGAATTAGCTGGTTCCAGAACACTAAAGGCTAGTGTTGCTCACTCAGTGTCAAAGCCTGGCCAGCCCAGCATGATAGAGTCCATCTGCCAAGATGGAGACATGAAATCGTTACTCAGGTTCAGCTCAATGTGAAATTATCCTGTCATCTATCTGTGAGGGTGGAGGCTCGTTGCGTGCCTTGAGTGTGCTTGTGGTTTGGGGTTGCATGGTTCTTTCCCATCCTGGAAGTACATGTAAACCGACACAGGAAAAACACAGTGATTGCAAAACTTTGTCAGACCACCCCCCCTATTAGCTACTCAGCCACCTGCCCTCTTCAAACAGAACCCAGATACACAAACCGAACAGGAACCAAACCGATCTGGACTAGGTCAGAACTGGACCCGGTCCCAGGCTTTTTGCCTATCTGGAGTGGGTCAGAGTTGGACCATGTTCCAGGCTCTTTTTCTATCTGGTTGAGGGGAGAAGTGAAAGACACGCCTGTAGTGACAACTGAATGCACGCAGGGAGTCATTCACATAACTTGCTCAAGTTTCTCACGCCCTTCTTACTGGCACAAGGAATGAATCATAAAGAAATATGTGGTGGGATGGAAAGCTTGTAGGATATCAGGTTTCACAACATGGCAGGTGCACATTTAGGGCCCTATCTTGCACCCAGCGCAATTGACATTGTCACCGACGCATGTATCATTCCTATCTTGCACCCGGCGCACAGCGCGATTTTCCCTCCAGAGGCGCGCTTCGAAATGAACTTGCGTCGACATGGGCGGGGGCGGAACAGAGAAGGCGTTTCTCTGGCGCAAGTGGTATTTTGCAGTTTCAAAACAACGCCGTGCGCCGTGCGCCATTGACCAAAAAAAAGCTGGTCTAATGTGAGGCGCAATGTCTAAAGTCTGTAACGCGTATTCAGAACGCTATTTTAAGGGCGTATGTGCTTGCCCGCACAGTATAGGACCTGTAGGCTACACTTTACTTCTGTCGTCTTCACGAGAGATTTACACCAATTTTTTGGCAAGCCATATATAATTACAAGGAAAATAAAGTATTTACCACATGAGGAAATCATTGTGATATCCGTATCCAAGACATTTAAAAACTAGGCATACATCTAGCGTACACAATTGACCCAAATGATTCAGGTTAATTGAAGCTGCGTGACATTTGATTTATTGTATGGCTTTGTTGCATTTATTTAATGCCAGTATTATTATAAATCTTTTAAACTCATCTCTGTGTATGTGGACTTTATTTATGTACCTTGGGTTTGGTCAGCTGGTGCACTGGCTTGGGTGCCGATTTCCATGCCCCCAAATCCCTGCACGCTCTCAGGCGTGAGGGTAGACGTGGCGATGTCCTCTGCTGCCGTCAGATCCTGGGTCGAGGCAGATCCACCTCCCGTGAAGGCACGAGAACATGTGTTACCTTCCAGCTTGGATGTCCCACGTCTCCGGACGTCATTATAGCGTTTTCGGCAACGTTTTCGGGTGCCCCGTTGCAGAAACAATCACGGCAATATCTTGACATGCTTGCTTGACTTTGCTTACTTTTGGAGGGTTTCTCGCATCCCCATATATATCTATCTCCCGGCTTTTTACAAAGCCATACAATAAATCAAATGTCACGCAGCTTCAATTAACCTGAATCATTTGGGTCAATGTGTAGGCTACATGTATGCTTATTTTTAAAATATCTTGGATATGGATATCACAATGGTTTCCTCAAGTGGTAAATACTTTATTTTCCTTGTAATTATATATGGCTTGCCAAAAAATGTGTGTAAATCTCACGTCGGTCTCCTCGCCTGTGAACTTCTCCGGTCTTCCACCAGGTAATTCCGCCATCAAAATAACAAGCCGCTATGGACTATGCGCTTCTCGCTCTTAAAGGGAATGTGAAATGACACTCGGATTGGTTTATTGCATATTACGCCCAAACCACACCTATGGCTGAGTAACCTCCTTTGGACCAACCCTTTTGACACTTGCGCTGGACGCAAGTGTGTTTTTTCCGCCGTTAAAATAGCAACTGCACCATAGAGCCGCCCACACAGCTACTTGCGCTTGGCGCCGTCCTACTTGCGTTTCTGATCGGCAAGATAGGGCCCTTAGAGTCATCGGTTCATATACTCATACAAATGCAGCCAAACTAATAACAAACATAAGGCCTGCTATAATGCTGTAATTCAGACTGAAAAAAAAGGTGGGGTATCCCTTTTTGAACGAAAATAAATGTTGAATTTTACTCTTTTAATAAGCTTTGGTTTTTGTCTTCAGAAATTTTAGATTTTACAACTTGTTGTAAATTTGATGTATTATCTATAATGTTAAGTATTAAACACCGGTGTTAAATGGTAAGCAAACCAAATCAATAGTCTATGTGATTTTCTTTTCTGGGTAAAAATGGGTATGAAATACCCCCATGCTGGTGACTGCATCTTACCCTGAAAAGCCCTGTGAGGAGGAAAGTCCCATTCATCCCAGATCAGAATATTTATACGTGTGAAATATCAACAGCAGACACATTTTTAATATTCTGCCTCTCACTACCTGTTACAGCGCATAATAGGGTCAATTCTAAATCATCAACCTTTTGCTTTCCGCGGATTCATTTTTGCAGCGGGCGAGTGAGTGCGCCGAAAATACGTTGCGAGATGGATGGTATTGAAGCAGCTCCATTCTGGGCTTATCAGGGACTGGCATAAAGGCCTTGGCACACGCCGCTACTGGCTTTCAGCGTCTCTGCCTCGCGCTGGGGCTAATTGCCTGCAGCTTCTAAGTGTGCTTCGCTGCCTGTCGGAGGCAGAGCAGTTATTATATTTGCAGAGATTTCTTTGTGACCGGCAGGCATGTTGCTCCTGCATCGTGATTGAACATGCTTGTGAGCACAAACGAGTGTGCAGATTTTTCATTTTCCATTAAGGGACTTCGATGTAATCCCCCCCCTCCCCCTACTTCCCTTCCATTCCGCTCCTGAGTAGTTACTGACAAAAAGTTAGAATATTATTAGGATATTTTTAAAGGCCTAAATTGGAGAGCTCCAAGCTACATTTCCCTTCCTGGCAAACCAATAGGCCGAGGAAGCCTGCTGTATCAGAGGCGTCGCAAGCACCATGCCTCGATGGCCTCAGCCTTGAATCTTTTTCTGGCCCTGAATGTATTTGGCAGAAAGATTAAGGGTTTTCTTGATCAAAAAGGCTACCGCAGGTCACGAAGGAAATAATCCTCATAATCACGATTTAAGGCTGCCTGTAGATGGGACCGGAAGCGGAAAGCTGCAGATTGAGCCGTCCATAGACATATATTCATGTATATACTGTATGTCCATTGGGCCTTCTGAGGATGCACAACAAATTTGTCTGGTCGGTGTGATGTCATATCCGGCAAAAACCCTGGTGAATACAAACAGCTTTGAAGCCTGGCAGCCCATGGTGGAGCTGTCAGATACGGATTAATTGATTTTCAGTTATTAAGCTTAGGGAAATGTCAAACATTGACCTGGACAGCTGTCCTGGCGAATATCTTTGCTTGTTGCTGCACTCTTTAATGTATGGCAATATGCAATTTAACTTAAACCTATTAGTCCACTGAAAAAAAGCCTGATAAGAACTCTGCATGGCTGTTACTACATTCTCCATACACATTGCCTCGAGGATGGAGGCCTACATGCAAAGTATTTGTTTGTTTTGTTTTGCTTTTAGACCAATAGACCAATGAGATTAGGGTGAATTAAATGCTGTCAAATTACCAAATTAGCAATTTCTAGGTTTATTAAGCAAACATGATGTTCAAATAGACAACATCTTTATCTGGTAACATCTTGTGTATTTGCCACCATTGGTTGTGCAAATAGTGCATCATATAGTTGTTTATCTGTCGTTAATTGACTTTATAGAACTTCCTAAGTTCACACCAACAACTTTAAAAGTGAACCATATTGTTTTATGTTTTCATGTAACCTAAAAATAAATCAACCCTAGATAGAGCAGATGCTAGAAAAATATAAGGTTAAAAGTCATAAAAAATCCATTTACAGGGTCAGCCAAAAATGGCCTTAGTTTAGTCCCGAACCCAGTCGACCCGTACTGACACACGAAACCAGAGGACATTTCCAAGTGATCACATAACATTGCTTTTTTTGTGTGTCCTACTTCTTTTTAACTTACGCAATAAAAAAAGGTACAGGATCCAAAAATGTTTCCGGGTAGGCAATCCAGGCTCAGTGTAAAGGGGCCTTACTACGTATTTATTTTTGTCTATGCCACAGTTTATTGACCAACCGTCACACCTCCCTAGGTGTCATGGTGTTGCAATGCTGTGTTCTCTTCACATCCCTGATGTGCTAATCCTTGGTTTCAGGAAGCACCATCGGCCCCTCTGCTTCCTTTGTTGTGTCATAATGCCGATTGAAATAATCCGTCCAAACATTTGTATGATGTCTGTCTTAAATAACAAAAGGGTCTTTCAAACGTTATGTATATGTTAAGGATTCGTTTTTGGTGAAATGTAAATAATTACGTTCCACGTTTTAATTGAAATCCACAAAAATAAAATTAAGTAAATAGTGTACAAAGCAGAGACATTTCTTATAATGACAACGATGTTATGATTGTCTGTTTCTGAGCTGTGAGGGCATGGTTCTACCATCAAATGTACTGTAAATTGCTTCGTGTAAAACTGTTTGTCAAATGAAGATAAATGTAAAACATTTGGTCGAAAAGAGGTTTTTAAAATTCCCTCCCGTAAAGGGAATTATCAGCAATGGTATGACTTTTCTACGTGATCTACGTGATTTCTTAATGTTCACAAACCTTTACTATTCTAAATGTAACTGCTCTGCTGGTCACCCTTCACTGGCTCCCTGTAGCTGCTAGTATTACATTTAAACCCCTGACTCTTGCCTATGGAACAGCCTGTGGATCGGTAACCAGCTTATTTAAATGCTATAATCCTTCTCGACCACTTTGCTCCTCTGATGTGTGTCTGTTGTCTTTGCCTTCTCTCAGCAGTAAGAGATCGCAGTCAAGACTCGTTTCGTTCATGGCACTTTGGCGGTGAAAATTCCTATCAAGTGCTGTCTGTTCCAGTGACAGCTTGAACTGTGTTTAAAACTCAATGTTTTAAACCTCATCTGTCTAATTTGTTAGTTTGAGGTGTACTTTATTAAGATAATCATAGTTTTGATATTTAAAATTCTTCTTCTTCTTGTATATATATATATACATACTGTATATGGACACACATATATATATGTATATAATAATAGATAGTTTTACATTTACAATTATAATTTCTAACTGACACTTTTGTTGGGTGTAATGTTTTTCTAATGTTTTGTAAGTCACTTTGGACAAAAGCATCAGCTAAATACCTTAACCATACTACCGTAACCTTAACAATACCCATTGTGTTTATGGTGGTAAGTATGGTGGTCACTTAGAAATATATTATGACACTTTTTGTTAAAAGTGTGCTAGAATCTGACTGAATAACATTTGTTTTGTTCAAATACATGATTGTGATGGGGGAAACAAAACACTTACAGATATCTGAAAATCTTTGCAAGTCCAAACTTAATTCATTCTTTTTACTAAGATCAATAAATCCTCAGTGATACACTGACTGACTACAACCTGGTGTCATAAGCACAGAACACACACATTGTGAATGAAACGCCTTCTATCAAAAGAGTAAAAATAGCCAATCAAGCCAAATGTTATAACGCTGGTTCTCCAGGTTCCCCAATGAGCGGTAACACGGTAAAATTATTAACAAGGGAAAAAAGAGATGCCTGTGGCCTCAGCAATGATATGCTCTGCCAAGAGCCAAAGCCATTTCCTCTCCCTCTCTCTCAGTCAGAGAGTCCAAGCCGATACAATCAGACTCTGAAAGGCTTTGTAAGCAGGCTTGATGGAGAGATAAAGAAAGAACGGTGCTCACCACAAACAATGCCAAGGCTCGCCTGCACGCTCATCATCTCTGAGGGAAGATGAGTGGATGGGGGGTGTAGAGGCCGAATGGAGGAGTAGAACTCAGACCTGGAGACCGTGTGTGTTCCAGCGAACGCTTAGCCTCTGTGTTTGCATTTAGACTGCTGAAACTCCTCAGCTTTGCACCTACTAAAAGAGATCACATGACATAATATGGGTTTTTTGTCTCGAAAAGCATCTGATGCTTGTGCAACTACCTAAGTCAATTCCTCTTTTTTTTACCCTGATTCTGTTTGAGGCTTTTCGTAACTACGTACACAAATAGTGATGTCTCTTCAGCCTTGGATTTCTGTACTTTTAAAAACACTAGAATATTTGTCTAAAAATGTTTGAGGTTTGAAGTTGAAGTAATTTTCCACTCGTGGTAAAAAGTGCATCCAGGTATGGCTTTAGGGACATTACACACATACACAACTATCTAAGTGAACAGGCGCACTCACACACACACATTGAAATGCAGTGTTAGCAATACTGGCAAGGCTTGTGGGTTGTGGGCGACGGGTTGGTTGCACAAAATCATGTCAGGAAGTAGTACCCACAACACGACACCCTGATTGCATACATCACGAGAATCTAGAGGAGAACAAAGGTCCTTCCCTTTCTGATTGGAAATACCACTATACTCTTTTAATGTTTTTACCCACTAAATAATGATATGATTGATTTTCCTTGAATTTAAAGCGTTGAGCCTAGATAAAAGGGCCTATGTACATCCCCATTGGACACACACACACACACACACACACACACACACACACACACCATCTGTCAACATCCTTATGATGAAATAGAGAGAGAGTGTGTGAAAGACAGGGACTGTTTTGGAGGAGGAGACTATTTTCCCCTAAAAAAAACCTGTGATTTTGTCTGTAATTACACAAATGTATTTTCTGGTTATCAAACAGCTGTCTCATTTTATCCTCCTTTTCTTAATGTGGTACTGAATAGAAAGGCCCGAAATGAGACAGGCCTAATGTGGTACTGGTTAGATATGCCCAAAATGAGACAGGCCTAATCCATTACCAATTTATGTATGGAGTACGTCTGAGAAAAATGTACCAAGGCACAAAAAATATTCAGACCTAATCCCTGAATTAAAAAATATCAGAATATCGGAATTTCATTAACACTGAGTGGCATAAAAGTCCTGCACTGCACTTTCAAACATATCACACATGCATAAAGAACATTTATACCGACTCAATGTAAGTACACTATACGATATATACAGTACAGTATATGGCATATCTGATCAGATTGACGGGGTAAAGTATGCATAAGGGTGAACTGTGGTGGTAATGCGGTGAATACCAGCACAGGAAGAGCACAGTTAAACACAGGCCTGTCTATCAGACTTGTAAAGTACAACGAGTCCTTGATTTTAATCAATTATATTTTTCATTGGCTTTAGCAAAATTGTCCTCACGGTCCTGTAGCTGTCCATCCAGTGTGGATGCTTAATAAAACTCTGGTGTTCCTGCACAGTCCTGGTTCAGTAACTGGGAAACCAGCAGAGTGTCTTGAACTGAGACATACACTATTATAGCCAATTAACAACATTGCTTCGGAAGGATGGACGTTTTTTATTTGGTCGTTGAGCTTAAATATCAACAGCCTTTCGCCAGGAACGAGAAAGACCTTTGACACCTAGTACATATTACAAGCTGATGTTTTCACACAGTTACGTATTATATTTTCAGTTGAATTTAATTGAAATTGGTCAATTAGGTTTTGTGGGACCTTCTAAGTCACCCAATAGGACATCCCAAATTGCTGATATTGGAGGCTGCATCCTCAGTGCCATGCTGTCCCGCCTCTGGGATGTGAGCTCTCTAGGAAACAAAACTAGGCTTTCATGCTCTTGATAGCTGGGAGACAGAAAAGGTGAGAAGAGAGAGAGAAAGAGACAGAAAGAGAGAGAAAGGAGGAAAGGAGACAGGAGGAGGAGGGGTCATGGCGGCTCAGACTCACGCTTCTGCTCCTTACAAGCATCCAATCCACTTCTATCTAGTACCTGTCACACACAAGCCGCAAAATGGAATTGACTATTGATTTCCCCCTTACCACAGGCCAGTGCCACTGGCAGTGGCACACGCTGGAGGGCCAGGGCGAGCGAGGGAGGACAGAAGAGGGGGAAAAAAGAAGGAGTGAGGAAGAGGGAATGAGAGAGGAGGGGAAAATACACTCTTATTAACTGTGGCAGGTCTCAAGGGGATTGTGTATAAGAAGTAGAGGTAAGGCTGAGGAGGAGTGTATAACTGTACCATGGCAAAACAACAGCGTGGTGTTTAATGGACACCATTCAGGGCGAGGTGAAGAAAACAGTGAAGTGATTCGTGAACATTGATTGTATGATAAATCATAATGTAGAGAAGGGATTTGAGGGAACGTATATAGAACATAGTATATAGAATATAATGGAGGGAATGTATTTAGTTTTACAATACAAAATGGTGGAAAAGGGCATTCCTCTAGAATCTCAGTGGGATTAATGAGGTGAACAAAAAACATCATTGCAAGAAGCTAATATTCATGACGTTCATTCATGAAGATCATTACGGGAGTAAGATGAATTAGTCTGAAACCGTACCTGCTCAAATGGTAAAACATTTGCAGGTGTCTGTATTTCTCTGCCTGCCACAACTCACTAGCATTTGACATGTAATACCAATGGTCCTGTGGCACAACCACAGCGGTTATTAGGTAGCCTCACCTACTCTATTGTTAATGGGTTTCATTCCCAGGGAGGCATCAAGATGATAAAGACAGCATACACCTCACCATTATTGCAAACTGTTCTGGACAAAAGCATGTGCTGCCTGAATTAATATAACATAGCCTTCTTGCCCTACTGGACCCACCCTGCGTAATCATGTATTTGGTTTTGTGTACATTTCTGTCCAGGTTTGTTCTGTTCATGTAAATGTACCCAGCAGATCCCTTAAACAGCCAAAACATTGATACCGAGACTGGAATCCCAGATGAGATCCAGACACATATCACATTAAAGATGGTTCATGCTGCCATCTAAACTGAGGCAGCGCACATTTATGGGTGAGATTGCACGACAGTAATGTGTCAGGGAACAGTGTGTTGAGTAACAGGCCAAGCAGAGCAGGGAGGGAGGTAGGCAGACAGACAGACAGGCAGGCAGGCAGGCAGGCAGGCAGGCAGGCAGGCAGGCAGACAGGCAAGCAGGCAGGCAGGCAGGCAAGCAGGCAGGCAGGCAAGCAGGCAGGCAGGCAGGCAGGCAGGCAGACAGACAGGCAGGTAGCCAAGCATGGGCTGGGTGCAGTGAAGAGTCCCTTTCTCCTCTCCCATCAGCAAATAATCTCCCATCAAAGTCAGTGGTAAGTTAGCTAGCTCCAAACCTTGCAAGGAACACCAGGCGTTTCTATGCTCACAAACCACTTCACTGATAACAAGTCCCCTTCTCTCCCTTTCCCTCTCTCTCCCCTCTCTCTCTCTCTCTCTCTCACTCTCTCTCTCTCACTCTTTTCTTGGTCGCCCCCTCACATAGCTGTCCTCTTCTTAACTCATGATGTATGACCATGCCTTCTCATGTCTTCTGATTCTTTTTCTTTCAGATTTTTTTCTAACAGTGGTAAAAAGACAGAAAAAAATGGTTAATTGCTTCACTTTGTTCTGTCACTTACTTTTCCATTTGCGCCTGAAGAGAAAGCTTACAGCAGAACCTCTCCTTTTTTCCCTGCCATAGAGGGATTGATTTATGGAGCGCCCAGGCTAACCTTATTCAGTTCTCCCTTTGCTCAGACGCCTTTCAGAAGATGAAAGCACACTGTGACGTGAGGTCCATACGAAAGAGCCAAGGGGAAGTCTTGCTTTTAATTACACAGGTGCAAAGAAAATGCTATTGTGTTTATCATATTGAATGCACAGAAGACCAATATGACAGAATGCCCATCCATAGTGCGTCATTTGTGAGCCATTCAGTGCCCGCAGGGGATGTAATCGACAGCATTATGGCATTTGAGAAATGTTATGACATAGGAAAATTGACTGCATAATTGCCACGGTGCTTGGCAAGGTACCAGCAAACAAATAATGATCCTCTCAGTCAAGCCGTGGGATTTGAAGGACTAGTGCCTTTAACTGAGTGGTACTGTCAGGGTAATGAGCAGGTTTGAGAGCAGTGGCATCATTCAGATGCGTATAACATGAGTGATCGCGATCTCCGGGAAGATGTGCTGATTGAGAATAGCACCCATAGATGGCAGTGTCGTACCACTCAGCTTTCGGGTGGACTGAAGCACTGAGAAACATATTTGGAATGACCTGGAATAAAATATCAGCTTGGTGATCTTGTAGACAAAACCTGGTCAGTCAAATTATGTCTAATGGCATGTGTAATGTCTCTGGCACTGTTAAAAGCTAAAAGGACACATGTAACACAGGACTATTGAGTCATAACAGATTACAGTGAACATATATTATTGGCCTTGTGAGTCATGTGTTAGATGTAGACATGGTATCTACAGTGTTGTGGGCACAGTTCATCACACTCTACTTTTCACGTCAAACTCGGTATGCACTTTCTCTAGTTTCCACAAATCTAAAAAACCTACTGAAGTTTCAAAAGACACCCATTCCTTTCTGAATGGAATTAAAGTGACCTGAAAGTTTCAGGATCTCAACTTAGGAACTCGAATTCAGCGAGATGACACATGTAGGCCTGTTAAACTCTATTTAAACTGCATCATAATAAAGCCTTTGTGCTCATGAAGCAGAGGTATGTGTGTGGCACTGCCCAGGGGTCTGCCTAGTGTGATGCGCCCTCTGTGATGAGGCTGGGCTTGCTGGGTTTCAAAGGCAAGTTGATGGGAATGGAAGTCATCAGCATTTCTATGAGAGCTGGCATGCCGCACTGTGGTAAACGAACAACACGGTTTCCCTGAGGCAGCAAACCTCTGCCCGCATCTTGTGCTGACATGTACATATGATTGAAACTTGCATTCAGAAGCTTCTGCAGCTGTGTGACCTTGATTTGGAAAGTCTATGTGAAACATAAATGCAGCTCATAAAGCATACGTCCCTTTTGTATGGCTCAATATGCGCCATGTGCTTGGGGCCAGGGAAACAGGCTTAGCATATATTGAGATTTATACAGCCCCATACATCACTCCTGTTCATCAGGTGGTAGAGCTAGGTGTCACCATCACCTAGGTTAGGGGTTTGAAACTCAGGTATGAGCAGAACACATACCTCCTCTGTACTCTGTACCTGTAAACTTTATGATCTGCATCAGTGCATAACACACACGTGTGGTCATACATTTGTGCTCCAGCCATGACCTTTGTGTTGTTGGTATGATGCAGTTGAGTTACAGGAGAATTATCCAGAGGCAGTGATACAGTTAACATACAAAGAAGAGACATATACAAAGAAGAGACATATAGTGCCTCAGACAAATACAAAGAAGAAACAGGATGTGAATCATCAGTGGTCAGTCTGCTCCTTCCCCTTGCCAGAAAACTGCAGCACATATTTATTTTCTTGGAGTAACTAGACTACTAGGGTCAGCTGGGTGCCATGGTAACCTGTGAATGAATGCTTGAATTAGGTGCCCGACTGAGGGGGCAAATTGTGCCTTGTTAAGGTAACAGTCTGCTAATTGTTTGATTATTTGCTTTATAAATCTAGAGGTAGATGCAGACATGAAAACAGCATAATAATGTGCTAACTTGCAATTGCACTGTTTCCCACCTTTGTAGTCACTGACACTGGAAGCTCACTTTTCATTTTAACAACCTGTTTTGCCAAATACTTTTTTTCTTGGAGACGGTGACACTAACTGATTGTTGAAGCTACCACAGGAGTCGCAACAACAAAGAACTAGATAGATCTCGAATAAGAAAGACTTAAGAAAAAGACATTTCCAAAACAGTTTCTATATACTATTTCGACAAATTGCCTGTTGACATCACATTAGACGGGGTAAAAACAACACTATGTGATACTACAAGGCTGTACGAGGAGAGAGCTGTGTGGAGACCTCTCAGATCAGTCCACTAATTGAACGGCTTGATTAAATTAGAAGAATTAGTTCTGCTTTGTTAAAACTAAATCAGACAGTCACATAAGACCACAGATACGAGTACTGGATAAGGCTGTTTCTCATATACTATGACGATAATTATGACATACACAAAACTATCTGCATTTCCATGACAATCCTGTAATATACATGCTTAATCAGTAATCATTATGTGAATAGACAAAGATGAAAGCATGATTACAATCATTTCAACGCTTAGAAACACTTTGCATTTTTTATTTGCCTCTGTCTCGTCCATTATTTACTGGCATCAGCACCTCTTGGCAGCCGTTATCCTTTACATATTAATTAGTTACACTGTATGGCTGAATATGGCAACTGGTGTATAGAGCATTCAAGAGCAAACGAGTGGATTCCCTATAGACTGAAAATGCCAAACTGAGAATGCACCTTTGAAGTGCAAAGGTCTCTGTTTTTCGGTATTTCTGAAGACAGTAAAAAGTCCCACCTAAGAGGTGGAAGCCTAATTCATGATTTTATTTCCATCAGGACTCGAGGCAGCAAGGCGTTGACTTACACAGTGAGGGGACATCTCACAATATTGAAGTGGAGAGCAGGGGAGGCTTTTAATAATTCACCCAAATTATTTCTGTCAGCAGTGACAAGCTAAACGGCGACTTGATTTAATTCTGTAATTGCACGTTCACCTTTGCCCCGCGCCCATACTTTTGTAATTAATAGGGCCTTCCATTATTTGAAAAGTGGCATTGCACGTAATGGAATTCAAATTGAGGGTGAGGTGTACCTGAAAACCGTATGGACACACCAGGCCAATATGCTCACCTTATTGAAGGGTGAGTCTGTGTGGGGGAAAAAAAGGAATGAAATGTTACCAAATACAAAAGCCCTACTTTCAAAGACAGTTGGAGCAGCCAATGAAGGGGAAAGAGACTATAGGCCACGAATAATCCTTTTATGTTCAAATAAATGGGCTGCCACAGACACTTAAGAAGCCAATAAAAGATTTTGGACCTGTATCATGAGCTAAAATTAAAAAACCCTGGAAGCTGAAAAAAAAGGTTTAAGCATTTGTTACCATTTCACCTTCAGACATTCTCCACCGCCTCGCCAGTCTCACCCCAGCACAGCTTGGTAACGAGGAATGCATCCTGGGAGGCAGGAGGTGTGTATTTGTCACTGGTGTGTCTACCTGCGTTCAGCTGACATCCAAGGTCAAGCGCGGTGAATTAATACCATGAAGTAGCATGGCAGAAGGTGAGATCAGCCCTTGGTCACCCCAAAAGCAGCCTAATTTGTTGCCTCCTGGGGGTTGTGTGTGTGTGTGTGTGTTTTGTGACCTCTGTGACATTTGTCTGTGTGTGACACGATGAGGATAGCTCTATTGCTATTTGAATTAAGGGGAAATATCCTTATGAGAACTAACTTGGTATAACCAGCCCCAAATTCAGTTTTCTGAATTGGGGATTGTTCCAGTCGTTGCATAGACTTTGAATTAATAACTGGACCAGCCTTTAACCAATTGGCATTGATCAGTATGGGCTTGCTGTACTTCCTACTTCGTGACCAACAGTGCAAGCTGATATATTAGCCTATAGCCTAATAAGGAAACAATGTCTTTGCCCTTGATGAATGCATTTACACATTCTTTTTTACTCTGGCTTCAAATTAAAAATGTTGACGTTTACGAGCATTGCTACAGCTGTTGGTATCGTTTTGTCTAGCTCTAGCACTGCCGCCATTGTTGTTACTACATTTTTAAACA
Source organism: Sprattus sprattus (assembly GCF_963457725.1). Classification (NCBI taxonomy): domain Eukaryota; kingdom Metazoa; phylum Chordata; class Actinopteri; order Clupeiformes; family Clupeidae; genus Sprattus; species Sprattus sprattus. Next base: position 15,598,918 of record NC_137917.1, on the reverse strand, counting down.
AACGCTTCACTTCATCTTCATCACACTAAGCCACCCCCTCTTGTCGCTAATTGGTTCACCCTTCTGAGTGGCTGAACGTTTCATTTTGCTAACACGGTTTCCAGACTATAATCTTGGTGAAAACTGAGCTGAGAGCAGTAGCGGGCGGATCCAGGCTAACTGAGACCTGCTCTGAAATGAAACATGACCCCAACCCTTCCAGCAGCAAATTAAATCACTTCCAAAGTGGTTTGTTTTCTGTTCATTTTTGTTAACCACTGTGAATATGTATCAAAATCCATTACGCTAAATTTTGCAATATGATGTTCTCCAAAGCATATAAGCACAAAATCCAATTACAAGTGTTTACTGTGTAGATTGTGTCCCCCTATCCCTCCCAAGCTCCACCTCACCCCTCCACCCCAAATTAATTCAGTATACAGACTCGGCTGGTGCACAGGGCTAGAATTTACCGTGGCCCCCTCCACAGCACCTTTCGGGGTAGAGCAGATTAGTTAGCCAGTGAGGTTTAAAAACCACCCTGTTGTTTATGCTGTTGTTTTCTCCTTTCTCTCAACCACAATAGGGTCCAATGAGCCACTGGCCAGCAGAGAGGCCTGTCGCTGTGCCAAAGAGCCTGGCAAATGACTCGTAACTGTTTTTCTGTCAGTGGCACCACGGCCTGAGTTTGAAACCCTTCTCCATCCGTGGCTCTCCCCACCCCTACAGCTTCCCTCTGCCTCTTTGCCATCATTAGCATGCTAACTGCCTGAGCTTAGCGACCACCGAGGCTCCAATATTTTGAATTTGAAGCAGCAGAGGTGGTGGAAATTCAGTCGTATCTTTCATAAGAGCTCAGCTCACAGCCACAACGCTTCACGCATACTAATCTATGCTCTGAAATTCAGGAAACAATCAATATTCAACTACAGCTCAAGCACAGGAACAATGAAAATCAATAATATATTACAGAAAGAAACATGCCATGGAAAACAAAAGAGAGCTAAACAAAAAAAGAAAATTATATAATTTTAGTCTTTATTTTCTGACTGCCTCACTTGCTGAATCATTGGAGAGCTTCATACTCTGTGTGCCTCTCATGCCAGACAGTACACTGGCTTTAGCAAGACAAATAAGAGACCATTTTCAATTTGTTTAGAACAGGCTATTATATGCTGTAGAGTGGTCCAATGGTGCTATATTTTCCAACAGTCCCACCATGCCAACTGTTTTGCCTCTTGAAGTATTTCTGTTTTAAACAATCATGCATCACAGGTGAAATGTAGGCTACGCAATTTTATTTCTGCCAAGAAACTTATGGTAGATGTTGCTCGATAGAGGAGTGGTAAAATAGCCTTGAGATGAAATAGCAATAATACTATGAATGGGCCTCTAAAATATTCATAGTAGCCTTTAATCTTGCCAGTCTGTGCTGACTCTGCAGTATTTTTTTTACATCCCATAAACAGTAACCCCTACCAGAAGAGGAACTTGTCTCGGGAGGAGTCGACCATGCATTGTTGTACAATCCTTTCAGCAGAAGTTCCTTTTAGTCATATTTAATCCACCATCTCACCAAATGGCCTTCATTACATACAATGAGAATGTAAAATATTCTGTCAAAAGCAAACCTCAAACCTATCCTTTTCCAACCAGGACCCGGGCATGGTGCATTGTGATGTAAATCCATCTGAAAATAAAAACACACTGCTTTGGAAAAGTGAGAGGTCGGGGAAGCAGCTGAGCCCTCTGTCTGATCTGGTGAAGAAGGTTACCCTTACACAGGGGAAGTTAAGTTGTGAGAATGTCTGCCTATTCCTTGGAAATGAAAAGGCAACCATGATTCATGAAGATGAGATCTGTTATATACTTTTGGTCTACGGTTGAAGGTAGAGCAGAGGAGCAGCGGACTTTGTAACACCTGAAAAGAGAAGTTATTAAAAGTACAGTCCATTTTGATCTCCCGTGCTATAGCCTGTGTGCTCAGCACAGTGTGTGCCAAAACTAATCAAAAAACTTTGGAGATATTTCATTACTGCCCTGGACAGGGCATTATAAAACACCTAATTGGCTCTGTTCTCCCTCCCAAACTGAGAATGCACATGTGGTGTAGATCTCTGCACCCTCTGTCTGAACTGGGGGGACGGGGCGGAGTGTTCAAACAGGGCAAAGAGACATAACACAGTTATAATTAACAGTGACAATGTGACAGGCCTTTCATTTTTCACCCTAATTAGGAGAAGCAACCTTTCCTTGAGTACTGCAGATGACAAACCCCAAACCAATACCGGCAATGCATGCATGGCAGTTTGAGAGGTTGCTATTGGGATGCCGTCTTCGGTGAACACTCATTTAAATGCCGGGAGTTCCACATCTGTGGGGCACTTCGCCGACACAACCCCCCATCCCCTGAGTGTCGCATCATGATGTCTGGGGACCAATTAATCAGAACACTTCAAAGAAGCTTTGGATTAAAAGGCAGTAAACTGCCAGAATACTCAAAGGACTGTCTATTTCCAAGGGTGCAGGGACAACAAAATGTGGACATTTTTTCCATACTGACATTAAAATAATAGAGATTTTAAAATTGAAATTGCAATTTGGAACTTGGCAGGTTTTTGTTTCGATATGAAGAATTTCATCTACAAGTAGACACTCTTAGCAGTCAGTTAGTGATGTATCAGAGCAATGTCATGTGTAAAATGCCTCAGATTTCCTCATACTTTACCCTTTGAACAATGGCAATGTAGAAATCCTATCCCTCTCGCATTAAAGCTGACTGGCAAATCTGAGCGTGCCCTCAGCCGGTGAAACACGGCACTCCGCTGAACGGGCGGGAAATGTGGCAGATGGTATCTCAGAATGTCATTAACATCAGAGGCATCATTGATTAATTGGAGGAAATGACAGGACTGACTGCCATCAATCTTAAACAGGTGCTCTTCACCTGTCAGCAACATAGGAACCAGTGAAGGAACACTCATTATCAAGATGTGATGGTTACATCCCTGGGCCTACATATGGGCGCTCGCCTGGACTGGCATTGGAGAGAGGCTCTTTTGGTGCAAGTTATTAGTATCATTTGTAGTAGTGGAAGCTCACTTGGTCTGTTGTGTATGCAAAAGCTTAATGTTGTCTTGTTTTGACCTTTGTGTTATTCCCTGTAATGGTTTGTGAATAAATGCGGAAATATATTTAGGCCAGTATATATGTATTATCATATTATATATAAATATATTTAAGCTTAATTTAATTAGAACTTGAATTAAACTGTATCCCGTCTGGCTTATTGAAACACCCACTTTGTCAGTGAGACCAGCCCAGAAACCCCAGCAAGGTAACATCTGGATGGCTCAGTATGACCTGATGGTACTGCCTGATAGGGGTGGTTTAGTAATGGCAAAACATGGGTACTGGCTCTGTTGTCAGGCCCGCTGGTGAAGGGAAGTCCTGTGGTTCTCAAAGGTACAGTAGCTGGCTTTCCTTCTCAGAGATACACTTAAGGCTCTTATGGAGGTGAGGGCATTGAGGGTTTACAGCAGGAGCTCCTCTTCTTGAAAGCCCTCAACCAAAACCCCAATGTTGTGTTGTGAATCAGTTTTTGCATCTCGTGTACACATCAAAGCTGCCAAATGACAAATTGTCGTGTTATGAACATGCCAAGGTGGTTTTCAGAGGGCCCAGACAGCACTGGAACAATGGGATGAGATTCAGAGATGACACGCAGGTACTTTGACATGCAAACCCCCTCTCATGCTCATCCATCACAGTGGCAGGCCGCAAGAGTGTGTTTAATGGGGCTGTGGTCAGCGTGGCGATAGTGCGTGTTAATGAGGGAGGGACAGCTGGTGCGAGATACCCCACATTGAGTTTATTGATGGCATCGACCAAAGACACACACCACAAACAAACTTCGAGGCAGACATGGTATGCTGCTTCCCCAACCCCTCCGCCACCCTGCTGCAGTACTGTCTCCCATAAAACTGTTGATGGCTCATTCAGCACAAGGTTGTCTGTGTTACAAGAGTGACCAGGACATTACGAGGAAACGTAAATCTGCTACGAGCCTTTTAAGTAGGACACTTGGCGGCGGTCTTTGAAATCGGAAACCACGTTGTCTTCTCACAGTGCTTTTGATCATCTCAAGAAACGCCACAGATTGGATGTGTGTGTGTGTGTGTGTGTGTGTGTGTGGTGGGGTTTGGGGTGTAGGTGATGTGAGTGTGAAAAGTGTCTGTGTGTGGTGGGGGGTGAAGGTGATATTAGAGGGGAGAGTGTGTGTGTTGGGGGTGGTGGTGGTGGGGTTTAGGGTGTAGGTGATAAAAGTGGGGAAAGTGTGTGTGTGTGTGTGGTGTGGTGAGGGGGTGTTCAGTGTGTGTGTGGGTTGTGGGGGGTGTAGGTGATGCCTCCTCGGGTTGGGGAGAAAGTGAGGAGGGACCACTGTGCGCCATGGGACTCAGGATACTGCCAGAGCACACTACACCAACACCCCCCAACCCCCAAAAACCAGATGTCTGGTCACAGAGGGAGATGAGCAGAGATGGCTGTGGAGGCTATCACATCGCTGGCCCATATGTTCAGTGGGTTTGGGGGCTGGGGGGAACATTTTTTGGCAGCGCTTTCTCTGCTGTGTCACTTCCACCGACCATCCTTGACATCATCCACCTGTTTTCCTGAAGTCATCATGCAGTTGGGGAGTTAAGTCAGTAGGTGGGTGGGTGGGATTTACACATTTCCCCTGAAATATAGAAGAAAGTCATGTGGGAAAATGACTGCAATGTTTTGCAATATGCTAGGTTGTCCTATTTTAATTAAAAGTCTGTGCCAGTTTTTTGTATAATTAAGTGAAACGATTCCAGAGAAAAACAGGCTCAAAGTCAACCTGTAACCTGTCCAAAACCAGACATGTTTGGGAAAACATAAAGCAGTCTGCAACAGCTGGATGTGACACCGTATGTTTTCAATTAGACATATTTTCTGCTGAGCTGCAAACAGACAGAGAACAAAAAGAAAGCATTTTAATTGGCTGTAGTAGGCAAAAAATACTGCATACTAAACAGAAACCGCTCCAAGACCAACCTGTCCGTCAATGAGTTGCACAGTATGTGTTAACAAGCATGTCAACAGCCATTTAGGGTGATAGCAGGACACTCACAGACACACATGTGTCCTCAAAGCACCAGTAGTATACTGAAGCTCTGCAATGCCTGTCACATCATGCTGATAAATGTTCAGACAAGCTGAAGCAGTCTCTAAATAGATACAGTACACTGCCAGTCTGACCATGCATACTAATTAAGACAAAAACTAATGCAGGATATAATCTAACCTTGCAGAAATTCACAGGAATGATCCAATTTTTTGTTAGCGCCTGAAACCAGGAACAATTCTAAACTGGTTTAATAAAAGCCCACACTCAATTCATTCTGCATGCAGGGACTCATAGCCTATTTGAGACCTGCTCACTGAGGCACTAAATTAACGCTGCTCTTACATTACCAGTTCCGAGCAGGTATGTGTGTGACAAGGGTAGCAATCCACAGGGGGACAAAAGAGAAGCCTGTACACGCACGCCTATAATTAAACCACATTTGAAATGGCCACCAGTGGCACAGAGTGACATCTCACACTTAATATAAACATGATTTCAATTTTTTTTTTTTTTTTTTTTAAGTCTTATGAGGCTGCTGTGGCTTTTGTGCAGGGGTAGCCTCTGACCTATACACATTTCACATCATTCGCATTCAAACTGTTTAACTAACTGGATATGTGTAATTTCAGATGTCTTTTTTAGCAGGATAACATACTATCTGAAAACAAAAGGGGGAGAAATCTGTGGTAGGAAGAAAATGTGCATAGGAACAATCAGAGGAACAGACAAGTGGACCTGATTGCTTGCAAAATACACCTTACAAAAGCAGAGGTAAAATGGGCCTAATCACAGCAACCAGTCTTCATTCCCGCCATGATAGCCCACCAGCAATTACCACAGAATGCGGTGAATCTCACTTTTGACTTCCATTGTCTTTTCTTTCCATGTCTCAAAAAACGTGGGATAGCTGTTCGTCTCCTGTATTTTGGAGAAGCGAAAATTGCAATGTGAGGTTGAAACAACAGAAGGCCGCAGAGAAAACAAAGGATAACGTTTGAAAGAGTCGAAAGACGCAAAACAGAAAGCCTACCATCCAGACAGCTGTTTCGTAAGCAGGCCGAGATCCGCGCTAGCAAGAGGATCAGACAACCCACACGTTCTTCTGCTGAGTGTGGGTTAAGCTGAGGTCATTTCTTCTGTCTCTCCCGGGCTGAATTTCACCTATCCACTCTTTGACCCATCAAATTAATTCCTTCGCCTGGGCAGCAGAGAGCTACTCTCTGTAGAATATTTACATTTCGCCTACTGTATCTCCCATTGTTCCTGACGGCGCACAATATTCCCTCAACTCATTCATCATTCTGAGTGATTCGCCGTCGAGGGAGGCTTCGGATGTGCTTATTTTAAGCTTTTACACTGCAGGAAAGGCAACAAAACCAAAAGCTCAGCCTGACGTTGAAGCCTGGAAAGTTTCTCTGTGAAGACTATGTGCACTTTACTAACGAATGAACTGCTAATGCACGTCCATAGAAAAGGATTTAAACATCATGGAATTTGGCAGGAGACTCACCAGAAACACCCCCTCCTTCAGCAACTATGTAATAAATAAGCAAAGGCTCACGAGAAAGTTTAATGATAGTGGGGAGAGAGTATCCAACACTTTCAAGTGGAGTTAATATTGCAGCTCTTGTTTGCCTTAGAAGATGTGGATTCCCATTGGAGACCTCACATAGTTTGATAAGGAATGGTTGAACCTGGAGATTCTCAGTATGGGTCTGCGTGCTGAACAGAAGAGAATCCAAAGCACAGCTGCAGGAAAAGAAACTGAGGAGGAATGAAATCAAGGAGTTTATGATGTGTACACCAAGCTCACCATGCACATAGTGTAAAATGCTATACATCAGTGTGGACACATATCGGGTCATGTATCGTTGACTCCATTCTACAGGCCAAGCATCATCTCACACAAACTATTTTGTAAATCCTTTTTCATGGAATAACAAACTGAACACATGATTGGGCAACAGCGTTCCTTACTTTCACATCCCGTTTCTGTGAGGAAATGCTGACATAAACAAGTGAGTGTTCCCTCTACTGCTCAGCCACCTCCCTCACTATTATAACTGTAGTTTTCCACATCAGGCGTTGGTATTGCTGGAGTTCACAGGCAACGTTGGTATCGCTGTTTGATCGCAGTCCTGACCCTCGTTGATCTTAACCATAGCAGAAAAGACAATTATCTTGGCAGGGTGGTAATGAGAAGAGAGACAGAAGGAGGCTGAAAGAGAGAGAAGGAGAGAGAAAGAAAGATATCTGGGCTTCAGCTGAGAAGCTTCAATGCCGTTGGCATTACAAACAATTGAACACTCTGCCTGTAATGGAACGGTAGAGCATAAGTTTAACGTTCCGGTCGAAGATTTATATTATCTCCGACAACAATTTCTGAGATTTATGCCCTGCCTTTCTGTGATACTCTTTGCCCACGTACGCTGAACCCTCAGCATGTGACAGTGTTAATATTAATCACGTCCTACAGTCTCTCTCCTCTCCTCAGCCTTCTGTCCTGGGGGAGCGGACAGACTCGGTCATCTTGGCTGCCCTCCTGCTCCTGACAAGCCAACTGCAGTGGGGTTTGTCTCGTTAGATTCTACGATTTTCCGCCAAGTTTAACTCAGGCAGGAAATAGGGACGTTATTTTGTATGGGCATGAGAGATATGCTTGTCTATCAGTGAAAATAATAATGAATTTAATTTAGGGAGAATAAAAGGTTTTCTGAATCAACTCGATACTACTGGCTTCAGATATTGGATTATAAACACAATGAACACAGTAAAGCCAACTATTAATGAACAGCTCTGGCCCTGCAGATGGTTTGTGATTCGGAATAAAGGACCTTTTATTTAAATGCATGCAGCGGTTAATTAAAGATATCACATAGTATTTCCACAATTGTTTTGACTGACTCAGGGCAAAAGTAGTTGTGGGAGAAAACAGTGGTCTCAGGGTAATCTGCAGTGAAGTCGTCTTTCCTGTTACAATATCGTTTATCATCCTCAAGCTTCTCATCCATTCTCCAGAGCATGCATCTTTTTCACTCCTGGTGTGCACAGTGGGGTTGGGTGAACTTGACCTTGAATCTGGCAGGAAGAGGCGATTTGGTCCATATGCTGTTGTGCACAGTTAGCTGGTGCGGATTAGTGTTTGCTGTGTCTACGGTGCGTGTATATATCAGTATGCGTGTGTGTGTGTACGTATTTATTATATAACATGCACACGTTTTAACATGAAATTGCACAGTACCATATGAACAGGTGATAAATAGCTGGTTCATTTGTGCCCAAAAACGTCAATCTCAAGTGTTTCTCCAATCAGCTTTTTTTTAGCAGAACTGACACGGTTTAAGCACATCAGCGCTCCTGTGTGAGTTTGTCGGCGCTCTGGCTCCTGGTTCCGTGAGCCGCCCGGCACTCCGCGGAGCTGCTGGTTCCCACCGGCTCTCTCAGTTGAGGCGGGCTCCATCACTGCTGGGCTCACACCTATGTGGTGAGGGGGCCATCTGTCGCGTCTGATGTTCCCCATGCCTCGGACAGGATGTGTCGGCTGGCACGCTGTGCCACCCCACGTGGGCACCGTTTGGGCATGGCGAGGTCCACTGTAATTAAATTAAAACACAAGCCACAGATGCCCAGTAATAGCCTTACCAAGGGGTTAGAAAATTAACAATGACAACATGACAAAAAAAATAACAAAACAAAAACATTTATTAAAAAAGCTTTAATTTAAGAATGCTTTCATTAAAGCTTTTGATAAAAACAAATCGCCTCATCATTATATACAGTATATGCCATATTAGTTTATATATATATACTGTATATATATAAACAGAAAAAGGGAGAAAAACACATTCTTTCTCTATTCTCCTGCCTTTTGATGTCCTGGAAGAGCCTTTGCACCACTGCAAGGTCACAGTAACTTCCAGGCAAAATCATTACTGATATTAGCGCTAGCCTCAGGGGCTCCCGAAATCAGCCAACCGGGCTAATTTGGCCCCTGGGAGCCCGGCTCTCCTTTATGAAGATCCTGTGCGTGCTCATCACATATCTCCCCCTGTTTGAGGGCCCTCACATCTGGCTGGGACACAAACAGGTCTGGGAGTGATGGGAACACCTGGGCTCTGTCGGTGGGAGGCTCTCCGTGAGACACACACACACACACACACACACAAGCAACCACACACACGCACGCTCACAAACGGTTGCAGGTGGATTAGTGATCTGAGTGAATTTTTTTGAATGATACCACAAGTTTGTTTGAATTAATTTGGCATTTGCTTCCTGAATCAGACTTGAAACAGCATACTTAACTGTACACACAGTAGGGCCTTATTGATTGGAACTGCAGGAACGAGAGTGGAGAGAAAGACAAGTCAGATGCCCCCCTGAGCTGAGTTTGTTGCTAGGGTCGAGAGTGTGTGCTGCCGGTGTATGTGGAGGTGATGGCTGGCCTCACCAAGAGGAAGGGAAGCTAAACTAGAGGAGTCCATGTCCCCCCCCTTCCCGTGCTATTTCCTTGGATATCATCATATTGATGTGAGATGGCCTTCATATGAAGCCTCTTTATTCTCCTCACCTGAAACTCCAGCCAGGGCTAGAACTGATGCTATATTTATGAAAAGGGCTCGAGGAGTCTACTTGTTTGTGTGTGTGTCTGTGTGTGTGTGTGTGTGTGTGTGTGTGTATTTCTGAGAAATGTAATGATGTGCACTAGCTCTCTTTGCTTGTATATTCTCTTGCCTTGAGTTCCCTTCTCTCCACATGAATGTGAACCCCCTTCTTTTGATGTGTGAAGTAGCCCATCCATCCACAGACAGGTGAACAGCACACACTATACAAATACATGTGCTTGTGAAATTCCACTCTTCAGCGGCCTCTGGCATCCATGTGTGTTAGGCCCAGAGATGGAGACAAAGTAGGGTCATCAGATTCCCCTGGCAGCCATGTTCTAGGGCAATGGCCAGACAGCCCGCCCGTCAGCCCCTCAGCCTTCAACACTGAGAAGGACTATGCCGACGAGGAAGAGGAGAGGGCACTTTTTGGCGAGCAGTCGTTGCCTGCAGCACGCAGAGCTCACACAAGAACAAACACACACACACGCACATAGTGGAGCCGAAAGTGTGAAACGACCGTGAATGATCTGCCTTTGCAATTTGTTATTCATCCTGACGCACGCAAGCAAAGCCCCTCTACGTGGTTCGTATCGACTCGAGCGCAAACCGCACACTGACGTCCCCCCAACCCCCCCACTGCCAATTGCCAAACCGCATCGGTGCTGGGGCCGTCAGCTTGTTGGTTGTTGTTCCTCATCAGAAGCATTGATTTGTGAGCAGTCAATGACATGTGATGAATAACAGGCTTTATTCACACCGATGGCTAGCTAACATCACAGCAGCCACAACATTCAACCCCAAATTAGACTTGATGGGATTACTTGCTCAAAAGCAACAGAGGGTCGGCCCACGATCTCCACTTGCATATTCCTCTGTGAAGACTAAATGGAGTTGGATGAGGGTTGTCAAGTTTTGCATTGCATTTGTGCACCAATACCTTGGCCTTACATGAACTCTAAGAGCTACTTGAAATGGTTGTCTGTTTTGACTAGCTGACCGACGTGTCTGACAACACTAAGAGACATGCACACACACAAACAATCCATCAACAACTGCATACATACTCAAATGAAACACAGCTAGGCATTTAACCACCATACCCCCAACAATGCAGCAGCATTTCTGAATTGCAAAAAGCACTTGACAAGCAATTCCCTTGACATGCGATCAAGCCAGTTCTGTTTCTGACAAACAATGGGGGGGCCATTCATCAAGCAAGGTTGCAGTCCTACTTGCAAGGTCAAAACCAGTCATTTTTTTTTGGGGGGGGGGGGGGGGGGGTAGGTGGTTGGTTTAGGGGTGTAGAAACACAGTGATTCCCAAGGGCACCAGGCTGGATCAATGGGTGCAAGCTTGATCCCTGCTGAGCCAATCTGTTCTCGCTCTGTGTCAGGGACTGAATTAAATCACACAAGTGATCAGTACTGCACCAGAGCCGCCTGATTGAATATTCCACTTTAAGGAGCCCTCTGTGGCCCTTCCTTCTCTCCCTCTGAGCGAAAGGAGGAAACGGGGATGGATCGATATGCTAACTTGCATGGCATGCAGGGGCTCATCCGGACAGGCAGCAGGGGAGTGACTTCAAAGGGGACCCCCTACAGAAGTGCAGGGGCAAATTTGATGGCGTCACTCACAAACACTGAGCATCTGCTTCAGGAATACGTTCTGACAGTGGGGCCACAGTGGTTCAGGGAGCTGTTCCGCAACTGGAAGGTTGCTAGTTCGATCCCAACTCCTCCTGACCAAGTTTTGCACCTTGCATAGTAGCCTCTGCCATCGGTGTGTGAATGGGTAGATGCCTGAAGCGTTAAGCACTTTGAGCGCTCTGTGAGTAGAAAAGCGCAGTCCATTTCCTGAAAAGGCAGGTATACTTACTACACTATTATTATTATTATTACCATTGCTGTCCCCAGGGTCAACAGTCAAGTAGTATTTTCTAATGATGGCGGAGCACCAAACCCTGCTTGATGTCAGCAAAGCCTTTTAGCATCTTCTTCTGTAAACATTTATCTGTGGGTTTCTGGAAAAGGACAATAGTCCTGTCCACAACACACATCTTGGCGAGAGATTCTTTGGTTGAAATAATTAGCTGACTCCGTGCAGCTCATGCGAGACTAAACTCATTTCATGGCAAAGGAAACTAATTTCTCTCTGAAATGCCACCGACACAGCAGGGGCCAACCCTTAGCATTTCACCACTCAAAACTGGAATTACAAATAAATCTGGAACAAATGCCAATCCAGACCCACCCCCTTCCCCCCGACTGCCACCCACCATCAGTGTAAGCCTAACAACACACACACACACACACACATACACATGCAGGCACGCACACACACACCACACACATACACACACGCACGCACACACACACACGCACACACACAGCCTCTCTATAAGATACTTGATGGATGACGCGATACCACCTCTTGGTTACAGAGCTACTTATTTAAGCTCCTCGAGAGCTCCGACTTGACATGAAAGGTTGTGGAGAGTTTAAAGGGGCAACCATTCATTACAGGGATGACATGCCAACACATCGCATGAAAAAAATAGCACATTACTTTGCAACTCTGCTGCAGTTAGGGTCCATTGCGGATTAACACAAGCATTGATTTTTATGGTCTATGAGTGGGATGTACGGAGGTACAGATGGTACACGGTTGCTTTAATTATACCCATTTAGCACACACCACTAAGTGAAGTCTGTGTTAATGTGTTTCAGAGAATAGTCCCCCGGGCACTGAACAGAAAAATAAAATAGCACAGAATCGTGTGGTGAGATTATATTTTCCCAATCTTTTTTATTACAATAACATTATCAGTTTTACAGTATTAGCATCACCATTAACATCACTGGCCTCGTTGAGGGAAAATCAACACTGGCACAAGAATACACACAAAAACACGCACACCCACACACCCACACACCCACACGCACACCGAGCAAACGCTACACACGCATACATGCACACGCAAGCCCCCCAACCCCACGGCAATACAAACAAATACACACACACATCCACAAACCCTGCACATGCACATACAGCCCACCCTCCGTTCCCTACAAACACACACACACACACACACACACACACACACACACACACACACACACACACACAGGCAAGCCAGGCTATGGAATGTAGTGTGGAAAAATAATGAAGTGTGACTCATGGCTTTCTGGGTGATGAGGCGGAGTTCTCCATGAGTTGATAAACATGCACCACTGCTCCTCCTCCTCTTCCTCATCCTCTTCCTCCCAGGCAAGTCCTCCCCAGAGGGGCATGGAGTGCGAGGCCACAGAGGTTACAGACAGGGACCTTCATATTTCCCTTCCTTAATGCAGGCAAGGAGTGTGCTTAAAGTGACTAGGTCTCACCTAATGTGATGATTTTTTTAGCATGCACTTCATTGTGTCATCTTCTTTACAGGGTACAGACAAGCAGAGGAAATTAGGGTGCTTGGAATCTGCAATCAAAGTGTCACTTGAGGCTCCCTACTGACACCATCCAGGGTTCTGTTCACTGCTCTCGTCACCCTGACTTCCCTTGACACAAAAACGCACCTGCGAGACTTCATTCGAGTCAGAGAGCATTTAGGTGCTGTCCGCGTCATGGCCTCTAGATGGCACTGTACAGCTTCAGCTGACAGGGCTGTCACGGGTAGGACTGTTTGTCCGTCCTACGGAGATACAGTGAGTTACCAGGAGAGACAAAAAAAGAACTTCCTTTTCCATTCTGCTTTCAATTTACTTTCCCCGGCTGCCGTCTTAAACCCAAACCCTTGAACTGAGTACATTTCTGCTGTCAACGCAATGGCAAGGCCCATGTCAGGTTTTCATGGGATTCCTGCAATATGAAACATCTTTTCAAAATGTTACCACAGCTGGTATAGCTAACAAAACTGTACGCCATGAGATTATTCACGTTTTGTCTCAGCCTTTGCAATTAGAGATTAGCCAACAATTATTTATCTTCATGTTATGGGTGACAAAAATGACATGACATTGTTCTACAACATGCATAGTGTATATAAGTCAGGGCATATGTGCATAGGCCATGGATCATATGGCCAAACACTATGCTATGACATGACAAGGTAACATATATATATATACAGAAAGAGTTTAGGATTTCACATCACTCCATACATTCACCCTTTTCATCTGTCTAGATGTAAACTCCAGCCGTTTACTGAGACCGCATGGTCATATTACTCCTGCAACCTTTTACTGTGGGAAGGAACAAAATGGTTTTCTGTCTCAGATGCCTGTAAATGTTAACACAATTTGACATCCACAAGAAAATGGACATGCTTTCTGCTTGCCAGTGTGAAGACACAAAAGTACCCCCCATATTTCACATACTACATCTGTACCGTGTCTGTGTAATTCACAGTCAATTTAGTCCCATGGTCCAGGAAGGTTAAAATAATTACAGAGCAATTCAAGTGGCCCTCACGGAAAGACCCATGGTTAACGAGTGGACTCAGAGAGCCACAGACTGAAGAAGAAAATCACTAAGCCCTTATGTACTCTGGGAATGAAATTGCTAAAACCAAGTTACATTAGCGTTAGGAAAGATTTTTCTGAATAAGATTGTCTTCCCCATTGTGTTGGTAAATTGACTTGCTATGTATGCATGCTGTATATGAATTACAAATGTGTAATGGATTGCCATGTGCGGGGAAATACAATCCACCATCACACTATTCCAACATACACATGTCATATTCCATTCTATATTTCATTTCACAATAACAACACATGCATTCATGTAAAAAAAAAAAGAAGAAAAAACATGAAATATAAATTCACATAACATAATGGCTGGTCTTCTTTTCTCATGAGTTAGTCGCGGTCGTCCCCTCTCTGAGCTTGGCTGACTGGTACAGTCGGGTCCCGCAGCGGCAGAGGCAGCGGCAGTGGCACAACCGGCGCAGGAGAGAAGACTGATAAGGCGCCGGGTCTTTGCACCTAGCCTTATCTCCCCCACACAGTCCTTGTTCACAGAGATTTGTCCAGCTGTGTTGAAAAGGGGTGAAAATGATATTGTTCATTTTTTTCTCCTCCTTCTTCTCCTTTTTCTTCTTTAATTACTGCAATCTTTCTTTGATACAGGGACCTGACGAGCTGTGGAAGCAGAGAACTGAGGCTTTGTGACTCTGGAGACGCAGGGGCAAAATGCACCTGTGTCGAGTTAACATCCGCCTGGCATTTCAGCCAACCTCTCTGCTCACTTACGTCAAAGGACAAAGGCAGGTTTGTTAAAGGACTTGTCATACATTTTGGACTGGGCGCCGTTCGAGTCGGCGACCCAGTGGGAGATTCGCACATTATTTCTGGGCTCAGCATCCATTCAGACGCCTTAAATCCCCACAGTAAACAACGTCGCTTTAGTATTGTTTGCACGGAGAAGAGTAATGATGGCATTGTGCACATTTTATGTGATTGTGTTGTGGACCATTAAGCCCCAAAAATAATTGAGTGCTCCGACCGATAAGAGTTACAACATGATGGAGCTACCATCACGCAAACATGAGGTGGCGAGGACGGCCGGATGAGTATGAGCAGAACAAGACTGTCATCAGCTTGTTTATGAGCCAGCAGCTCAGTGTTGAGTCTATCAAGCTGTGGGTCATTAACGTGTGAGTCTCTTTAGATTACTTTCTCTCTAGCGACAGAAGTGTATTCATTTTTTGGGGTAGGAAAAATAGCCCAAAGTCAGACGGAGAATAGCATTTTATGTGCAATGGAAAATGGTGCCAAGGGAAATGTTTTCAAGCTCATCAGCAGAGGCTGGTTTGATAGAGGCAACATTTCATGCCAGGGAAACAAAACGACGCTCGCCTGCCCAAATCAGACACTTTGATTGGAATCGCTGGAATCTGATAATGCGAAACCTTAGCAAGTTGCACCGAAACCAAGTATGTGATCACAGGGGCAAAGATAATTCCTTCTCTGCTTCCTGAGTCCAGACTTTTTTTGGCAGCTGTAAGTAATTGTTTAATGAGCCAAAGCAGATCGGGGTAGATTCAGAGCTCTTATCTGCATACATTTGGTGGAGAGGCCCACTGCAAGGCTCTAAGTGCCATTCAGAGTTAGCCTCCGTGCCAGTTGCATCCCAGCTGCTTCAGACGAGGAGAACAGATAGCAAGCTTCCCCTTACACTAGTGTTGTGTTTTATATTCTTGCCTTCTCCCCCGTCTCAAATGTCCACTCTTAGAGACTACTGACTGACGTCGGGACACCTAACAAGAAGGCCGGAGGGGCAGAAGGAGTTGGTTATTTACCAGAGGGCAAATGAGCAATGACAGGGGTTCAGATTAAGATGAACAGGTCTGAAAGGGTCGACACCAGGCCACCCATGCTGTGGCTCTCCCTGTGTTGTGGCAGCCTCCGGTGGAGAGCTCAACCTCATTCCATCACTATGGGACTTGCCTGTCACCTAGATGGCACCCCGGTCCGTGACATGGGCTTCTGCATTCATGTGAATATAGACGTGGAGCAGTTCCTTGCCAAAAGTAATGCCCCATTCAAGTGATACGTAACTGCTTCACCATAGACGTGCTATGGAGTTCTAACTTTATACCGAGGGGTGCGGTCAACTCAGCTGAGGTGAAAGTAATTTAGTTCAGCATACGGAAGATTGCAAGCGAACACTGTTTTTTCTCCCCCCTCCGAAAACAATGCTGTATCATCAGAGCCAAGCATCAAGCTTTCACCTCCTGAACGCTTTTCTTTCTGTTTGTTTGAGTGTGCGTTACATTGACATTTAAAGCCACCTTCTCAGAGGAAATCAGCCTGGCCCGTCGACCATGGAAAGTGGCAGCTTCTCTAAGTGCGGTCAACTTTTCAACCTCCCTCCTGCTTTGACAACCTCACAAAATGCATGCAATCTGGGAGCAACAAAGAGATATATCTTATTCATCGCCTAAACAGATGCGCCCTCATTTATTGATGCCTGTGTAAAATGGCGGATGTGTTTCGGAGTCAGCTGACAAAGAGCGTGTTTGTCAGCAGCTTCCCTGACACGTCTGTTCCAACGGGGGTAGGCGCGGGTGGGGGGTGGAGGTGGTGCTCTTTGGATGAGAATCCCCCATGATGGTCACAATGACAGCAACAACTGGAGGTTAAACTTTGGCTTCTACCCCCTAAGGCCAGCTGGCCTAGCTGTCACTGATGTCGTGTCAAATGGCAAGTGACTTAGAGAGTAGGGGAGTGTCTCTCCTGATGATGAAGCTGTCTTGATCTCACACACACACTAGGCTTACCTCAGGGGCTTCTTTGTGCCTGTCGCCTTCCTTCATCACGGGGTAAACAGCTCTCAGGGCTGTTTGAAAATGTAATTCAGTCTGGTCTCTTATTTTTCATTTTGTTCATCTGAGATGTTGTTGAAAATGTGAGGGAATACTTTTTCTAAAGCCTCCACAAGTTAAGTTTTGGTCAAGTGAAGTGCTGTGATTGCTGGTGGTTACTTTTGGACACATCATTAAGCTGAGAAGAAAAAGTTTAAATTGAAGAGAAATTCTTCAGACATTTAGAACTGTTGATCTACATTACAGCAAGGGAATCCAAAATACTATATGTATGCAATTCTAAAGCATTCAAAATCAAAAAAATAAGGAGGTCAATAAGGAGGTTCATGTAATATCTGTCGAATCACTGGAGAAGGGGAACTACATTTAACAACGGAGGATTTGTATAGGGGCAAATTAGACTGTAGAGAAACCAGTCACCACCGGCTTGCCCCTATTGTGCTATCTCTTGTGTTTGTCACTGTTGAAAAGAAACAGAGCTCTTGGCTTGCCAAAAGCGCCCCGTATCGATCCTGCTGCAGCAATAATAATACGCATTCATATCTCGAGAAAACCTTTGTCTGTCTGTCACCCCATCTCACTCCATTATCATCACTCCGCTTTTTGTCTGATGTCTTTAGCCACGGGTAACTGACTGGGCCCTCACAGGAGGAGCCGATCGAGCCTCGCACCCCTCCTGTGATGTCGTGTGATACAGGACAGCTCTGTGGTCCGGGCGCTTGCACCGGCTGGTGCGAATTGCTCTCTGTCAGTAGAAGGCGAACCAAAGGCTTGGTGCAGATTTCTTCCCCTCTATCTTTGGTTTGGAGCCGGGGCCCGTAGTGTTATTGATCCCCCTCTGGTCTAATCAGTAGCCTTGTCACATTGCAAAAGGCAAACCCAGCTGAGGTGAAAGCAATTTAGTTCAGCATACGGAAGATTGCAAGCGAACAATGTTTTTTTTTCTCCCCCCTCCGAAAACAATGCTGTATCATCAGAGCCAAGCATCAAGCTTCCACCTCCTGACCGCTTTTCTTTCTGTTTGTTTGAGTGTGCGTTACACTGACATTTAAAGCCACCTTCTCAGAGAAAATCAGCCTGGCCCGTCGACCATGGAAAGTGGCAGCTTCTCTAAGTTGAAAGATTCAATTTTAATAGATCTGCTGACAGGAAGACATCCCAGAGAATATTTTTGTGGGAGGAAATGAGAAAAATTATTTTTAGAGTCACCTTTTCACAGTTTCTCCACAGCACAATAAAGTTCAGAGCCACCATCCATATTGAATTAGATTAAACAGTTCATTTAAATGACTGTGTATATACACAGTAGATAATTAATATCATTTATTTTAGGTCAAAGACTTGGTAAGGCTGTTAGGTACAGTGCTATAGGAGATTATCCCATCCAACAGCAATCACGCTTGAAGAGGCCTCATCTTTAGTTCTAGTGATTGGTCAGGTTCTGATGACAGTTCAGGTTTATCACTCCAGGATGGAGTGTTGCGTTGCATTAGATCATTAACGTCAGCCTTCAATAATCATCGTCTCCAGGTTATAGTTCTCACACAGCGTTCCGTACAGTGTACTCATTCCGAGCACATAGCCGTCTGCGCCTGTGGAGGGATCACACTTGATCATTAAATTAGAGCCGCTTTGGCAGTGTGATAATGAAGATGTGCCAATGGAGGAGCCGGCCCACTTAGCTTAGACCCGGTGAATATCAACTGCTGAGACCTATGGGTAAAAAGAAAAGAATAGTAAAAAAAAAACATGGCTGCTATTACCATTTAGATTGTGTACCGAAGCCGGGGGGCAGATACAGACACAAATAAATAATTGAATTTGCACTAACCCCCCCCCTCCCCCTCCCCCCTCTCCGTCGTAAGCGAGACCTGTCGGGAGATGTTCATTTTCTTTTCCCCCTCCTTGCTGGCTCTTCTCTCACAAGCACATTGTCATATTTGCAGAGGCCATTGCTTCAGCTTTGTGGGCAGCTTAACTAATAATTAGGAGTCAGTGCGCAGACAGCTAACCTCCGGGCTGTGCCAGCCCTCCTTCCCCTACTCCTCTGCTCATTTTTTTGAATACTAAGTGAAGAGGGCTTGCACAATCAGCGGCTCTACTGGCCCCTGAGAGAAGAGCGTGGCGTTTAAGTGGTCTCAAAAACCAGCGCCTAAAAACAATCCAGACCTAGCATGTGTTACAAGCACAGAACAGTGTGAAACGAGAGATTATTCGTGTCAGTGATCAAACCAAACAGCCAATCAGAGGACATGGGCAGTACTCAAAGTGACCAATCAAAGAAGCGGAGACATCAGCCATTCTCCCCGCCTCCAAAGTCTCAAAAGTCAACTTGACCAGTGAGCAAGTGCTGAACAGTTGTGGCCTCGTAGGGAGGGTCGAGCTTGCTCTCAGCACAGCCCCGTGCTCGAGGGACCGCATTTATACTCATGAGGATACTGGGTTTTTGAGACTAATGCAAAGCCACAGGAGAGGCCTGCTGAGGGGCCAGTCCTCCATCCAGCCATGAAAGGCAAAGTCATGCAGCCCTCCTTTCAGTGGATCAGGCCATGATCCAGACAGAGTTCTATTAAACCACGTGGCCTGAGAGATGCTCGTAATAGCAGCGTGTTTCTGACGTATGTGACGGCACTTGGAAGCATAGAAAACCTGAATGAGGTGGTGGGTGAGATAGATGTGTGTGCTAATTAATACCACCAGTGGAGCAAGGTACTACCACACTAGGTCCTTACCACACAAGGTACTAACCACACTAGGTACTAACCACTTAGTCATAGGTTTAATTCCGAGGAAACCCTATCTCTGATTAGATATGTTCCTTTACATACACCCTTAGTTTCACTGAATAACAAGTGCCTTAATGCGCTTAATGAATACTATACTGAGAATGCAAGTGATGCAAGGGTCTACCACTGAGAGCGAAACACTGTGTAACTAGTACTTACACTTTAATTGGACCATGCTTTTATGCCAAGACTGCCATAACCTTGTCATACACATGCTACTCCGTCATTAGTCATCCTGACTGTTGATGTCCAGTTATTTGACAAGGTCATGTTCCTATTATCATTAATTATCATGGCAGTTCTCAGAATTGTAGATTACCTAAGATCTTGGGTCATAAGTAACTCAACTGTCATAGCATCATACTGTCATTGCAATTACCAATTATACTGACATGACACGGTTAAGTCACTGGACATTGACTGTTATAGCTACTTGCGTATGACATCTACCGAGACAAGATTATGACATTATGTTATGTTGAGCTTGTGACACAGGGCTTAAGGAAAATGTCACAGACATGTAGCATGTTAACATAGACTCTGCTTACCTAAGAAGTACTTTCTAAGCTGGGGATTTCGTCATTAACAGCCAGACATATAAGTATAATGGTAGTCATGTTAAATAAGCTTGTAATTGAACAGTTTTCTCACAGCTGTTTGAATCACCCCAGCACAGCTTTGCATAAACTAAAGATCAAGACAAGAAATGAGAGAATCGGCAGCAATGGTGGCAAACAACGGCAGAGGACTACAGGGGTGGAATGTGATGAGAATATCTGGGAGCTTGTGCTGAATGTTTTATGTGCTACACCTTTTTTTCTTCTTTTGAAATATCAAAGATCAGAGGGTATTGATTTCCACACAGTTGCCTAATTGATCCTTAAGGTATTGATTGGTCCAGCACCTGAATACATTATGGAAAGTTCAAGCTTTAAAACCAAAACGTAACGCAGCTGATGAATTTCTTGTTGGTGTGCTAAGCACTAGGTAAACACCAGGAGCAACACAACCCTATGTATCAGTGATAGCCGGCAGTATGACAGCAGGTTTCAGCTCTAGACGTCTAGCTACAAGAACCGAAGTTGTATTGTAGTTATACTGAGTCAGGAGTATAACACATGTCAATAAAACGTCTTTCTTTCCTAGAATTAAGACACATATTTTTCCTCCATGACGGTTTATGCTTTTTAATCCTAACCTCTGAATACATTGAGGGTAAGGCAAAGAATGAGATGTGGGTATGTGGTTTTGGGGGTTGAAGGAGCAAACGCACAAAAAAGAAAACAATGTAAACAACACAAACATCGGTTCCTCTAAATGAAGGGAAACAGAGCAGACGCTGTTAGCTGTTTCCTTCCACAAAATAGAGAGCAAAGTAACACCATCACTACATCAACTTCATCATCCACTAAAAGTCCTCCTGAAGTATCCCTCTTTGTTAGTGTGGACCTGTGGTTTTCAGCACACTATCATTAATATTGCTCCCCTGTGAACCTTTTACCTGCTCTTTCCCATTCATCTCACTCCACTCACCTACTCAAAAATGTGTACGGATGGGGGAAGGGTCCCTCCGGTTTGCCTGTCTAAAGATTTAGCTGGCCTTTTCTGCTCTAAAAGAGTGCCCTTTGCCTTCCGGAGTGCGTGGGTTCTCGGTTCCCATGGGAACCAGATCACCTTGGATTCCGGGTGCAGAGGGCAAATAAGGAGCATGGCCCCTGTGAAATAATAAAGGCACTAAGGCCTGTCTGTTTGCATGGGATTCACATGGTGGCACGTGGATATGTGAACAGAGTATAATGCAAGGCGACAACAACAACCATCTAAACAAAGATGCGATGTGCGATGGACCCGGGACTCAAGGCTATGCGGAGGGCATCTTGCTAATCCTCTCAAGGGGAATGAATTATGGGTGGATGAACGGCATCTTTCCCCTCTGACATTGAAGGCCAACGTGAGCGGAGAAGATCCAGTGGAGGTGTCATGACTACCAAAGACCTGCACGAAGAACAGAGACAGAGAAGCGGCTTCAAAAGATTCAAAGAGAAAAATGTGTGTGGTTTTCTACCAAAATATTGATTTATTTAGTCAGTCGAGGCATTCATGGTGTTTAATTCAGTTTATTGATTCAATTAAACTGATTATCTATGTGTTACAATCATTTCTGTTGTCAATTATTATTATCGCTCCCGTCATCCTCACATCGACTTCACTTCCCTTATTCTTGGGGCCTCAGAGAACTCTGCCATTTTGGCAGTGCTGGATCAGTGATAGTGATTTTTTTTCTTTCAAATATCTTTGTTTGAATTTGTTCTGAGTATTTAGAATCAGTACATTCAATTATATTGTAGCACATGCATGTGTTTAACCTCAATCTAGGTGTGCATATGGTACAAATTCATAAAAAAAGTAATAAAGGATTAAAAATAAAGGATAAAAAATTGCTGATTTCATATTGTGCTGTTTCATATTGATATGCTATGTGTGTTGGACTGCCACACCTATGTGAAAGGGCTAAGCCTAGTTTATCTGATTTTTTTGTGGAAGGTGTCTCAAACATGTGACAAGGCCTATTTTTCTAACGGTTCTCATGTAATTGGGAAAAGTAAACATTCATAAAACATCATTATCCTCATCACAGTGATATATAGTACATAAATGATGAAGGTAACATTGCCTGTTACCACTGGTTAAGCTGAAAAATGTACGTGAGGATGTACCTGATCAAAACATGACCTCCTCAGGTATGCCAGAGCTGAGAGAGAGAGAGATCTGGGTTTTTTGCCACTCACTTTCTCATTTCACTCTACGTCATGTCTGACTATCCCCATTGGTGACACATGCAGTCTTCATGGGATTGTGTCCTCCTTCTCATCAAGGGCACCTGAAGCTCTTCACAAATGTCCCACAGTTCATCCAGGGCCCAGAGAGAGGGAAAGATAGAGGCAAATGCTTGTTATTAGCGTGTATGTGGCACACAGGGCAAATAGTATTTTTTTGTGGTGGACAGTAGGACAGAAATGTGGACAATTGAAAGTTTGTAACACTTTTCTGAAAGGCTGTTATGTGATTGTCTCAGATCAATCGAAATTCTGGTGCACAGAGTTATAATTACATTTGAATGGAAGTGTCTGTTGATGGTATACCCATAACCATACATTATGTCATGTAGCTATTTAATCATAATACATGCTATTTTGACATCCATCATAGACTTGAACATACTTACAGTAATAGAAAACACCCGGGCTCTTTCAAGATGGTTATGTCAATGTCTGCATTCAGTGGCGAACTGTGGCACTCAAACAGGCATCGAAATTTAATGATGGAACACATTTCTTAAAGAACTTTGAATGCAATGTGGCACGTCTGAGCATGGCACCCATACACCCACACACCCACAGCAGCTGTCATCAGTCGCTGGAGCAACACTGGCGAGGGCGAGATGTGAATCTCCATTTGCTGATTTGTAGTGATGTTTGTGCTCTCGCTCCCTCTCTCCGTCAGATCCCTTGTTTGTGTTGTGTTGAACCTGGCAGAGCATAAGAAGCCTAATGAAGCATCTGTTCTGCTGCCTCAGGCTTCTGTACTGCCACTCAACACAACCCTCGTGCAATATACTATACTAAACTATGGCCTCAGTCACAGCAACATAGTTGTGTTGGCTATGTGCGTGAGTCTGTGCATGTCTGTGGGTATGTGATAACATTTCTGTGTGTGTGTGTGTGTGTGTGTGTGCGTGCATTCATGTATGCGTGTGGGTGTGTGTGTGTGTGTGTGTGTGTGTGTGCTTATCCATGTATGGTAAAATGATAAAGAACTCGTCTGATTCCCCAGTATCTCAATCATCATGTCATGTTTGGCCATGACTCATTATACATAATGATGAATAAGCAGGTCTGCATCGCAGAACCTCTCACAGGCTTCTGATGTGTCATGTACTCAGTCAAATAAAGCATTCAGATGTGTTTGAGTGTAAGAGAGAGAGAGAGAGAGAGAGAGCATCAGGTTTTTCTTCAATAACCAGAAGTTCTGCCTGAATGTCTGCCACTGTTGAGTGTAATTTTCGGTGTCATCCAGTGCTTTAAGATTCCACTGTAGGGAGAAGGAACACATTACCCAACCAGCACAGCATCTCGAGCTACAAACACACGGATTAATGTGAAATATATCAGTCGGGGGAAAAATTCAAAGTGAAATTGGGGTTTGCTGAAGCATGAATGTTCTGATGCAAGAAAAAAAAATGATGGGGGTTGAGGCTTGGCATTACAAACAGGTGAGCTCTTCAACGGGTAGGATGGGAGAGGCTGAAGGACATGTTTTGCAGAAGCTTGCTGCTTTATTTCTTTTCATTTATTAAGTTGAATCACTAAAACTGAATGTGAAATGTTCAGAATGTGAATGTGTAATATGGTTCCCTGAAATACATCTGAGAATTGAGTCACTGTGTAGTCAAAGTCAACTTGCAACTCATTGGAAAGCCTGAGACATCAAATAATAGCCTGAAAATGTCTATATATCAGGCATGTTATAAAGATAATTATTAGTAAGGTAGCCATTACAACATCCAAGTGATTATCATGAGAGCAGGTTGCGTATATAAAAGACACTTTCTATCTACAACTATCTCAATTTTCACTCTGAATGTATGCTAAGATGGCAGTTCAATCTTTAATTGAGTATGTTGATGACGTAGAGGTCTCAGAAACTCATCTAGCAAATATGATACAACTGGCGCTAAAGGGTTTTAACAGTATGCCACAAGGTGACGTTTAAAATAGCAGAGTGATGGGTAACGTCCGCTGCTTCTATTTAAATTCAATCTATTCACAGTTTCTAAATGTGTCAAGGCAACGCCCTTGGCTGCCATTCCAAACCACAGACACACTGTGTGGAGTGGATTCTCTAAACCAGCCAACCATTTCACAATTTAAAATAGGTCTGTGGGATTTATAACAATTCATGGAAACACAATTTTGACATTTAGATTCATCACATGGAAACTACTCTCAACACAGTGAGAGGACCATAACATTCACATTGCACATTCAAAGATGCTTGAACCAAATCATTAAATGTTTAAGATAATTTCTCTCTCTTGCTCTCTCTCAGACTATGAAGCCTTTTAGGCTATTTCTTGTAGCTGTTAGAGTGTGCACTAGCTGACTTAAATAGCAAGCATAAAGGCACAGGCCAGGTGTGCATCGCAAGCACCAGCCAGCTGTTTGTATATGCGATTACTATACGATTTTTCTGCAGTAGAGCTAACTGAACTGATTCAGAGTGCTTTCTATCTCTAATATATTCAAATAAAAGTCTTTTACCATTTCATATTGAAATGTCCTTGTTATTTGTTAATGCCAACTTGTTAAAACAATCCCTCCATCCTAACAACAGCAGCTCCTGTAGTCGCATTCTCAGTTGTAGCTTAATATTTCAGGGTTCAATAAAATACAAGGATATGGTGCATTTTTCCATTTTTTCCCATTTGGCTAGCCAGCTGTAGTTTTTGTAAATAGACTATTTGTGTTTGGTGGCATTCTGAAGAGCCATGCATGGAACAGGGCCATGGAATCAGGCTAGTCATGTCGCTGCGGTCATCACTATTGTCACACCAACATGAGAGCTCACAGTGATATTCCACCATATTGGTGTTTGCACTTCATTGTTATCACGTTACAATGCTTCACTTAGATATATACATTTTTATTTTTTATTTTTAGTGTTTTATACGGTCTCTTGGTGAAGTAGCATACTCACTATGGTGGGGGGTTATTATTATTAAAATAATTCAGCAGAGGCAGGGATATAAGGACCACAGGGATGAAATCCCTCCACCTCCTCGAAAATCGCCCCCTGCATTTATGTAACCTTACGAACTGTGATATACATCCAGATACACTGTTGTGCCAATGAATGCATTACTGGAGACAGTGAATTCAAATGTGGCCAACACTACTTGTGTTAAATGAATGGGGAGCAGTTGATATCCTCCTCAGCATGTATAAATATTGTACCATGTGACTGACATTTTCAGTTATTCAGTTTGATAATGTGGACCTAGGAAATTATCTCCAGTCCCGTGCTTTTCCAATTCCAGACCCACTGGCTCACCTACTTTAGCCTAATTCGTAAATGTCACTTTGGTGAAAGTGATGGAAATAATTTGCAGTATTGTAAATAAGAGATGGCCCCAGGGGACCGTGGCAGGTTTGCAGCGTTGTCACCACGGTTATGCTCTCCGCATTGTCAATTCCTCAGGAAATAATTGAACTCTGATGTGGCGCCTCTCTTAGCCGAGATGAGGCCAAGAGGGAATTTTCAAGTATATGGCATTTGGAAAGGATGAGCACGGTGTGTGTGTGTGTGTGAGAGAGGGACAGGGCAACACAAATGACATTATATTGTTTATCTATTACAGTGACTTCCAAAGGCACAGCAGCACTCACAATGGGGAAGGATATTAAAAGAAGGCAGTGACAACAGAGTGAAACAATGCGTAATTATCAGTGTTCTGTATTCAGGCGAGGCCCCCACCTGACGTCTTGCTCACTGAGTCATTCCATTTCTCTCTCTCTCTCTCTCTCTCTCTCTCTTTCTCATCCCATGCTTTAAGTGTCCTCACCACGGGCTGGACCGCCTGCTGGGATAAGGCATCTGATCCGTGGCCGCCCTGCAGCCAGAGGTGTGTTCCTTGGGCTAAAGGGCTTGCTGGAGGCTAGGAAGCACACAGGCCAACTCAAGGAAGAGGATGGGGAACTACAAAGGAGCATGGGGAAGGAAAGGAAGGGACGGGTGGGGGGGGGGTGTTGGCTGGCAGACAGTGTGACGCGAATGCAGAGGGAATGTTTGTCCTCACCACTGGCCTTTCTCCATCATTTGCAATGGTGTGTGTATGTGTGTGTGTGTGTGTGTGTCGTGTGTGTGTGTGTTTGTGTATGTGTGTGCGTGTGTATGTCTGTGTGTGTGTGTGTGTGTGTGTGTGTGTGTGTGTGTGTGTGTGTGTGTGTGTGTGTGTGTGTGTGTGTGTGTAGGTGAGTGTGTGTGTGTGTGTGTGTGTGTGTGTGTTCGAGGTTGACTGTGCGAGACAGACTCTGTCGGAAAGAGAGAGGTACTGAGATGGGACCATGAACACATGAACACTACAGTCATCGTGTAGATAAGATGCACATTAGTAGACATTTTGTATCATTTCATTTTCATGCCATCACTTCAACTCTGTCATTACACTGACACAGCCATTTTATAATAGCATATATTGAAAGGTCATCATGACCCTCTGAATCACAACAGTGAATCACACCAAATCATCCAATCATCCACTTACCTTTAAGAAGCTCTTGTAGACCCAACTCTTCAGAGAGCACCTCCTCTCCTAACTTGCACTTCCTCTCCCTTCCTGCTCCTTTTTTCTTCTTTCCTCTAATGCTATCTCCACTAACTAGTACTTAACTCGCTTACTAACAGTAGTTACATTCCTGCACTTTTTTATTTCTTATGTAAAATAGTATTTATTGTTACACTAGGTCTCTATTGCTCGTAGCTTGATTGTTCTCTCCTTTGTATGTCGCTTTGGATAAAAGTGTCTGCTAAATGACTAAATGTAAATGTAAAGTTTTTGGGTAACACTTTCTATGAAGCCCAGCGTTATAAGGCCCTATAAGGACATTATAAGGGCCTTAATAATGACTTACAGCGATTGCTACAATGACTTATAGCTACTTTATAACTACGTATAATGTCTTTATGATGACTCATAATCACCTTTATGATACATTATATCAGTTCATTATGAATGGTTATAATTAAAGATGGAATAATGCATTATAAATATGTGACTGTCGGGTAACACTTGCTATGAAGCCTGCCTTTTTTAAGGTCCTATAAGGACATTAATGATGACGTTTAAAAGTAGCTATACGTCATTGTAGCACTCTTTATAACTATGTTTAGCATCTCCACAATTACTCATATCCACTGCTCTGAAACGTTATGTCAGTTAATTATAAATGGTCATAAGATAAAATGATGCATTATAAATATGTGATCATAGTTTTGTGTGGGTAATCATGAATCCTATGAAGCCTGCATATATGAAGCACTATAAGAACATTCATAATAGCTTTAAAAACTAGTTAAGTCATTGTGGCACTCATTATAACTATGTATATAGGTCTTCACGGTACATCATAACCACCTTTGTGATATATTATGCATATTCATTAATGGTTATTAGTATGGTGACTAGGCTGCTATACAGACATAGAATATTATAAACTTTTAGAAGATCCTATAAGTGGACTTTGTCAGCTTTAAGTAAAGTGACAAAAGGGTGGTGTTGTTATGAACAGATATAAGATTCTATAAGTGTACTTTGTCAGCTTTAAGTAAAGTGACAAAAGGGTAATGTTGTTTTAAACAGATATAAGATTATTATAAGATAAGAGAAGAGAAGATAAGGCATTATGAACTTGTTAATAGTGCTGACAGTAAATACAACAGGATACAGATGAAAACCCTTTTATTTAAAACTTTCTGGAGGTGCTCAGACTTTATACAAAAACACATTGTAAAGATTTCGAAGACTTTTGAACTTCAGAGTTGCTGTTATTACTCCAAACCCAATGTCCCTACACAATAAATACTGATAGTTGCAGAAACGACGAAATATTAAAGTTGTCTACATAAAAGCATAACTTTGACACCGCGCGCTTTTGGACCAATGAAATCTGTTCATCAACCAGTCAAGCAAATATCGATGGTAATACAGCTTTCAGACCTGAGAGCACGCTCAAGAAGGTAGAAGACGTAGGACTGAGAAGGCAAGAATGAGTGCCACAATGACTTAACTAGTTTTTAAAGGTATTATGAATGTTCTTATAGTGCTTCATATATGCAGGCTTCATAGGATTCATGATTACCCACACAAACCTACGATCACATATTTATAATGCATCATTTTATCTTAGATTATAACCATTTATAATTAACTGACATAACGTTTCAGAGCAGTGGATATGAGTCATTGTGGAGATGCTAAACATAGTTATAAAGAGTGCTACAATGACTTATAGCTACTTTTAAAACGTCATCATTAATGTCCTTATAGGACCTTATAAAGGCAGGCTTCATAGCAAGTGTTACCCGACAGTCACATATTTATAATGCATTATTCCGTCTTTAATTATAACCATTCATAATGAACTGATATAATGTATCATAAAGGTGATTATGAGTCATCATGAAGAAATTATACGTAGTTATAAAGTAGCTATAAGTCATCGTAGCAATCGCTATAAGTCATTATTAAGGCCCTTATAATGTCCTTATAGGGCCTTATAACGCTGGGCTTCATAGAAAGTGTTACCAGTTTTTGTTTTAGATATCAGATGGGTGTCTCTGAAGGTATGCTATGACATTTAGCACTCCACATATTTTGAAATTACATGTTTTTTTTTACTGTGTGTGTGTATTTCAGTCTGACAATACACCAACAGAGTCCATTACTGAATTGTGTTGGGATGCAGTGTGCTATGGACAAACAGTCCCAGTCTCTGAAGCACAAGGTTAGCTATCAGGGGGGAACCGTTCAGTGTTACCTGATTTTAAATGACAATGATGTGGGTAGAGATTCACAAGGTTCCCACCCATTTTTCAGTGACAACTTTCAAAACTTTTCCATGACTTTTCAAGGACCATACAATCCAAAAGCAAAAACTCCCCAGGTTTGGCCCAATTATTGATACAAATTAAACAACCTTTCCCATCCTTTCAGAAACTGTTTTTTTTAAAATATTATTCCATTTTGCATTGGAGAAACTACTAGATTGATTTGAATCGGTTCAGAATGATTTGAATCGATTCAGAATGATTATGAATCAATTTGAAGAAACATAATGACAGACGCATAGATATGAATCATGGAGAGAGAGATTGATAGAGAAAGAGATAGATTGTGTACTGTAATGTGTGACATCATTTCATTTGGAAGAGAGTGAGACGGGGAGTCAGAAAGGAAGACAGAGGGCAAGTCTCTAAGTATCTTAAAATGCTGCCTACTGACATAATTTGGTTTGAGAGAGTGAGAGACAGAAGGTGAGTAAGAGAGAGATAGAGTGTGTGTTAGTGTAAGTAAGTATCTGTCGAAAGTGTTGCACGGTGACACCATTTGGTTTGCTAATGAGATGTGCAGTGACACCTGAGGAGAGCTCCAGGCTCCACGAATCCGCCGATTCCCGGCGCCGATTCCCACTCTGAGCCCCTAGCTCCTAATGAGGCTTAATGGACAGGCGTGCTCAGCCTTGGCCTCCTCTTTATACAGCTTTACGAGGAGAGCATTCTGGCACAGGGACCACTTTAAAACAATACCACACACACACACACACACACACACACACACACACACACACACACACACACACACACACACACACACACACACGCGCACACACACACACACACACACCCACATTGACCCCTGAAGACACGGTAAATGAACAGAAGCAATTTACATGCTCTGGGTGCGTACCTTTTTTTTTTTTTTTTTTTAAACCTGGGGTATTTTGTGTGAGCTTCACGCCTTGCTGACTTTCTAATTAGTGACTGCCAATTATCTCCCCAAAGAGTTGCAAATGTAGAGAGGCAAAAAACTGAGGGATCGGGGCTTGTAGAACCTGATAATGTAATAATTTCCTGATAACGTAATAACCCTGATAATGTAATAAAAAATCCCTCATAAGTCCCTAAAAGATGTAATAAAACGTGATAATGTAACAATATCCCAATAATGTAATAAAGTGCATTTCCCAATAATGTAACAATCGCCATACCAATAATGTAATAAAATGTTACATTAATTGGAAGTTATTACATTATCAGGTTAGCCTCAATTTTGCAGAACCTGATAATGTAATAAATTCCTGATATTGTAAAAACTTTGGTCAGTGCTGAAATGTTGGGAGACCAGTTATTCAGTTATTCAGACCAAGTAGTGATGCTGTGTAGACAACCACCCACTATTGTTTTGCTCATATTTTGATCCCAATGGTATAGGCCTTTAGCCTCGCAAGCCAAACCTGTACAGCAAGAAGCTGTACAAGGGTCTGGCACAACACAATTTTTTTTCAGTGTGGGCGGGATTAACGGTTGTCTGTTAAGTTGCCTCTGCACGCAATGCCACGCAATAGGAATGGCGCTACAACCAATCAGAGCGACTGACGAATGACAAAAGACGATTTGATTGGCCTGGTACAGTATGTGCCCATTAGCTGCCGGTCTATAACATACCAAAATGTTCTTATTTTTTCTCTATTAGTTGATTACCACTGAATATCCCTTTCACCATTGTAAAAATTGTGCATTCGCAATCATATAAAATATATACTGTATCTGCTAATAGTGAAGCAGCATGTCTCTGGACAGCTTCACTGTTTGGACCTCTGAAACTGGAGACCTGATGCTACAGCACCAACCAAAGTTATTACAATATCAGGTAATTATTACATTATCAGGTTCTGCAAAATTATTGGGAAATGCACTTTATTACATTATCGGGGTATTATTACATTATCAGGTTTTATTACATGTTTTAGGGACTTATGAAGGAATTTGTATTACATTATCGGGAGTTATTACATTATCGGGAAATTATTACATTATCAGGTTCTACAGGGCTCTGACACAGCCTCTGAAACAGAAACGTTAGCATGCATGAGCGCATGCGCAGGCCACGATTGGTTGAGATGAATGTAGAGGTAGCACACCATTGTCCCGCCCCCGTGCATGTTCATAGCAGGGTTAATGTGGTACGGCTTCGCGGCCTACTGTAACCGTTTCGCTGCAGTGACTGTGCCTAAAAGTGGAGCTTAAACCATGCTTTGATCACGCCATTGACACAACAATCTATTATGATCATTTGCTTCAATACTTCCCTCTGTAATGGGGTTACATGAGGTTATAGACATGTCATGACATACCATGTACTGCCATAGTTAATCTTAACAGTAAATGTTATTTCTTTTTCAACTCTGATAATGTTAAACGCTATAACAGCCATGTCACAAGCTTATAAGCTGATATGCATCAATTTCCTGTAGTGGATACATGATACTGTCATACAAATGACACTGCCATATAAATCATCATCAAATCATAAAAAAATATGTCGCACATGGCGTATGCCAGAGCATGTCTTATGACAGAAGACAAAACTAAAGTGTAGCGTTTTAAGCTTTTCTTCTGCTTTTTCTGACTGTCCTGATCTGTAAACACACTTTTCATATATGTAGTAGTCTTGTGTCCTCCTGTGCTCGAGGTGTCTTCTGTTTCTCCCTTCTTCTTTTGCTACGCTCACAGATGTCCACAGCTACTGCAGAATTCTGTATGGCCTTTTACCCAGTACACAAGAATACGTTTCCACCGCCAGATGAAAGTCAGAGTAATAATAACATATCTTTGACATTTTCCTCACTCTACTGAAGCCAGCAGACTCTCTCGGAGCATGCTGTAATGTCAACTCAGACATCTCAAGGAGCGACGTGATGGGTTTTGGCAGCTGGAAGAGCTCTCTGTTTGTTTGTGGCAACGGGTTGAGTGACGGCCGACTGGCGTAACACTTGAGAGCGTCCAGACGCAGCGTGACAGATTCTCAGGGGCTGATAACGCCCGAATTTAAGGATGAGAGAAGAGAACGGCTTTAAAGGCCTTCCTCTGAACACTCCAGCAGACCTGTTTTTATATTAGCCCACCATGAGCTAGCATTTCAAGCACTTCTACCTGATGTAGAGCCAACTCTAGACACAGAAGGAGGGAAAGCAGGAACAAAGTCAAAGAAGGAAGGAAGCAAAGTGAGAAATAAAGTAACAAAAGTTAGCTGTATCACATCAGACCACGCGCAGGAAGAACAAGGAGTTTACTTTCACTCACATACATGGAAAAAACAAAACGACAAAAAATAAAAAAAAAACAGCGTGTGTAGGCCTCCTAATGCTGAGTGAAGCTTCCCCCCAGTAAGAGGCGAGATGCTTAAAAGATGCATGAGACGCGCCACTAGCCCCTGCACACCCTGAGCCAGATGGAGAGGGAGAACTCTGGAGCGAGTCTTAAGGCTATTAGCCCTGTCATCCCGGTGTAATGTGAGATGTAAGGAGATCGGCCGAGGCACTCCAAACTAGGCCAGAGACACAAGGAAGTTTGTTTAAGACTTTTCAAAAGCGCTGCAGTTAACAGCATCCTCTGTGGTCTGAGAAGCAGGAAACATGTTATGGGGCAGGGGATGGCGCTGGTGAGAGGGGAATGCATTCAAGCGCCTTGAGACAATTTTATTGTTTGTTTTGGCGCTGTATAAATAAAAATTGAATTGAATTGAATTGAATTGAATTGAATTGAATGGCATTTGGAGATTGGACCCCTAACGCATTTCAGCCCAGCATATTACCCGTTTCAATCATGACTGCAGACATGCCATGGTATGACAGATATAACCATAAATATACATTATAATTTATGATTTGCACAGTATGTCAATATTGTTATTGCATGAACAAAAAAGAGCTATTTGTTGTTGATCCAAGAATGAGACCAGACAGAGGTCAGGATTCCTTGCCAAGGCAATGTTCAAGGACAAGGTAAATAGACGTGTGAAGTAGCATCCCTGAAATCAATTAACCCAAACTTGACTATATTGATGCAGCTATGCTGCGTATCAAGCAAAAGAGATTTTGCACAAATTAACATGAACGGTTCTGGGCATGTGTTAAAGATAGTCATTTTAAATCTGAAATGGAAATGAGAAGTAAACGGTAGCATCAGATCTCAATTTAGGCACCATATAAAAGCACATTTCCGAGGGAGGCCATGCTTATTTCGCACAGAGCAGATTGCAGATGCCACTGTCTCGCGACTCCATCCGGAGATGGTGGGCTGTCTCTGGCTGTCTTGGACGCAGTCTCGCAGAGCCTTGCCAGATTCCTCTGAGATAATCTGTGGTCCCTTTGGGGACTAGACTCACTCTCTGCGAGTTGGCAAAAGTTTTGTAGTGCCGTTGTAAACAATTAGCACTGTGAGAGCGTTGGATTAGCAAAATTGTCCGTCCTTTGAGGTAGAGCACATTTGAATATGGCTGTGGAACAGATGCACGGCAGCCATCTTCTGTGAGAGCACATTTAAATTCATTTTAAAAAATAATACAAAATCAATCAATACAAACCTATCAGCATCTTATACTATGTTCAGTCTGGCCAGATCATTCTTTAGCATACATCCCATTCAGCTTGTTTGGTATGAGTTCATTTAATGAAATGGCATCAATTTGGTAATCTGCCCTTGTGACTTAGACAGGACACCAGAGGCCAGAGGGGGATGGAGCAGCCTAATATTCTTTTGTTCCAAATAACGGTGTTGATGTCCCCCAAGTTTAAAAAGGAGAAAGAGACATGCTATGCCATCAAATATGCAGTAATCCTTGAGCAAGCTCTCCCCTGCTCTCCACTCTTTCTGTTCCTAAAGTGTCACAGATGCTTGAGATCTAAAAGGAAGTGGTGGAGGTTCTCTTTGCTCATGAACTGGAACTCTTTTGGTTCCCTGAGGAAGAAAAATCTTTCAACATGGGAACAAAGACACATTTTCAATCAATATATTCCTTGTTATTGAAACTAAAAAGCATTCTTTTGATGGCACAAACTTCAAAGATTTTTCTTCCCTCGAAAATAAGTTGGTGGCAACGCTGTCTCAATAAATAGAAACCACTTTTATCAGGAATTGTGACACAAAAACAAATGAAGTATTGTTGTGTTTTCTCAAAGACAGGCGGTATCCATCAATGTTATGTGGAATCAAGCAGTAACAACATTATTAGGAAACACAGCTAAACTTCTCACCGTGAAGACCACCTCAGGAATCAAGAAATCTGATCTTTATTGTCATAAAGTATGATAAACATTCTGAGGAATGCACCTTAAATATATATATATACATATATCTCTTTCGCTCTTGTTTTAAAAGGTGTTCCTGAATACTAGTACTGCCATTGGTGGCGGACATGTTTGTTTTGTGAAGTAAAAGTAAAGTAAATGAAGATCAAATCCATCTGTCCAATTACAATGAGAAGAAAGCACTTCAATCAAGCAATGCAATCCCCTAACAGGCCACATGCAATTTAATTAGACAATAAAGAACCTTCACATTAACCTCCATAGCAGCAGATGAAGAGGTTTAACCTGGCACACTTTCCAGCTTATTGTATGTGTCTCACTATATTTTCCATACTGATCCTGATACTGATCCTATACATGTTTGGTTGAATTCCGCCTCGCGGCCCTCTAGGTGTCTGTTCAGTGCGCTCAAAAACCTCCGGTGTTCATACACCGTCCTGGCTCTGTAAACGGGAAACAAACTAGGTGGATCGGACCAAGCCATAAAAAAATAAGAAAAATCAGAGCCAATCAATGTGGTGCTTCAGGAGCATGGAAGGGAGGAGTGTAATTTGATTGGCTGTTGGGCTGAAATGTTAACAACCTTTTGCAAAACCGAATCACGGACTGCATCTATAATCAGTGTGACTGCTCCCTAGGCCTCTCTCACTCTCTTAGTTCTGCCCTGTGCAGATTATGTCAAATGGCCAGTCCTGAAAATGTTCTAATTCTTCACATGACCTAGAGAACACACGGCCATTACAGCATCAGGTACTATCAGCTATTGTTCAGGTCACTACATGGGGTCAATGTATTTCAGTCATGCAGAAAATAATCACCACTGGTGCATTAATAATTCACTACACTTACGTTCTGCGTAGCCAAATCCCTTCTATCGATCTCTCATGAAAACTCTCAAATTTGTCTCTGATATGTACAGCAACAGGTCAACAAAGTTCAACCTCCGCCAGCTGAAAGACAGAAAGAAAGCAGGAGAGAAGAGGACAGAGAAAAAAAGAGAGAGAGAGAAGAAAGATTTTGAAAAAAAAAGGGCCAGAGCGGAGAAGTCAATCCATACCCAGGCAAACAAGCACCAACCTGCCGAGGGACAGTTCTGCAAGGGTGAAACAATGTCATCTCTATAAATCTCACATATCAATACCTCTCTCCCACAGGCACAAAAAATAACGGGGCTCCTTCAGGCTCACCTTGCGCAGGCTCATCAAAGGTTGGCAGGTTTAAGACTGGCCTACCCCAACCCTGCTGGCCTGAAGAGTGGGTAGAGCGGGCAGTGCCATGGAGCACCAGCAGCAGCCCCTGTGGCATGGCACGGTGCCAAGGAAGGTGGTGCCGGAGGGCTTGTCCATCTCGATGTCTCTGTCTCTGGCCTCTGGGACACCAGAAGGCTTCACCCGGGTCCTGGAGGTCCTGACTGGCACAAAGAGGGCAGCACGGAATAAACAGGAGCTGTCAGTCAGAGAAGTATGTTTGTTTGTATTTGCAGTATGTGCATTTGCAAATGTGTATGTGTGTGTGTGTGTGTGTGTGTATACAAATGTGTATTTGGGTGCATTTGCAAGTATGTGCAGAGATGGGCAGTATTTCAATTACTTGTATTTGAAATACTAGTTAATTTACTTTTGAGTATTTTGTAATTTGTATTTGATATGGCTGATAAAAAATCAAATGTAATTTGTAACAAAATACTTTAGAGTGGAGTAATTTTGTATTTAAAATACTCAAAATACTTTCTCCAGTGTTTAAGCAGAAGGAGATTTTTTTCTGTCGGATTCTACCACTAGACCATCTGATCTGCCTCTGAATGTCATTGTCGAATCAGGCATCAGTCAATTTGCCAAAAGTGGTGCTTATTATTGCGCGCCCCTTTTTGGGGCGAAAAGGAAATCACCCCAGATCTTTCTCATTCACTCTCATGTTAAATCCATTTTTTTTCACAAAACAGGGCTCAGCTCGAAAACTTAGATAGCTGTCTTGATCCTTGTCAATGTATCTTCATTTGTACACCGACTAAAAGGAGGTTCTTCCAAAGAGCGAATCCTGTTGTTGCACTGAACGATAGCTATCTTGACAGAATGTGACTTGATCAAAGCCGTATGATGTCCTTATACGCAATTACGTATGACGAAAGCATGGTGGGGATAGCCCTCCCGGAAGCCATAGAGATTGCAATGAGAGCCCTGTTTGTGAAAAGATGAAAGTAACACAGCTGCTGCCTGCAAAAATATATCTATACAAAATCAATCAAGTTGTTGTCTTTTAATAGCTTTGCTTAGTTACACTGACATTCTGTGACTGTTCTTCCTTTTTTACTGGGTTCATCAGAGCTTTGTGTACATTATATAGCCCCGTAGCCAGGGCCCATAGACATATGTATGTCAATCTAAATAGTCTGAATAGCCAAGTCACATTGCCGAAAATACTGATGTATACCTACAGTATATTCAGAAAAAAAATTACACTGCCAGGTGTAATAGGCGGAGTATGTGTGCGGGGGCAGGGGTGTGGTGGCGGCGGGTACAAACATGAAAAAAAGGATACAGGACTCAAATGTTTGGGAACCACTGCCTTACAACACTGACAAGGGCCCGTCATAATAGCCTGCACCTGAGCCCGTGATAACTACGTTACGCCACTGAATAGCCCAAACCTGAATGTTCTGCTATACCAAATTGAGTGAAAACTGAAAATTCAGAAAAAGTATTTCCTGTATTTTAAAAATACAAAATACATGTATTGTATTTTGTTACATTTTCTGACAACAGTATTTTGTATTTTATTTTGATACATTTATTTGAAGGGTATTTTGTAATTTGTATCAAAATACATTTTGATGTATTTGTGCCCATCTCTGAGTATGTGTATGTGTGTTTGTGCAAATGGGTATGTATGTTTCTGTGTATTTTCAAGTATGTTTATGTGAGTATGTGCATGTGCAAATGTGTGTATGTGTGAATATGTGTGTGTATGTTTGTGTTTATTTGCAAGTATGTGTGTGTGAGTGTGTGTTTGTGCAAATGTGTATGTATGTTTGTGTGTATTTGCAAGTATGTATATGTGAGTATGTGCATGTGCAAATGTGTGTCAGTGTTTTTGTGTGTGTGTGTGTGTGTGTGTGAATTTGAGTATCTGTTGACTTGGTTGTGTATATGAGCGGCTTGAACATATTGACTGGGCTAAGTCGTGGGTGTTTAACACTTGATTGTGTTGTGTGATGTGTTGTTGTTGTGTGTGCATGTTTCTGTGCTAGTTAATGCCAGCAGGCATATGGGCTGAGCGGCTCAGGAGAGGGTGCGAGCGTTAGCTTAGCGCCTAGGTGCAAATCACGTCCTACGCCCTGACTGTGTGCTGTTCAGTGTGCATGCTGCCACTTATGCTTGGACTGAGAAGAGTCTCTAACACCACCATCACACCACGGAAAAAGCCAGAGAGGTCAGGAGAGGTCAGGTTTCTGTTGGGGTTTTGCACATGTGCGAGGGAAGGAGAGAGAAGGAGAGAGAGATAGATAGAGAGAGGGGGATGGAGCGATAGAGAGAGGGATGGATAGAGAGAGAGAGGTAAGATAACTACATTGGGAAACCACATCACACTTCCTCATCGTCAGTTGCAGTCAAAAAGTGCAGCAGATGATACCACCATTTCAAGAAATAATTTCCTATTTTCATCACTTCAAGACAAAATCACTGAGCTGCCAATACCCTTTGCCTTCGCGAGACCGAGAAACAGTGCCTCTGAATCTCCACGGTACATGCAGAGTGTGCAAATGGGGCCTCAGGAGAATGGCTTAATCACAGGTATTAATGTGGAAGCACACAGTTAAAGACAGACAGGCTGAAATTGGTAGGTATGTGTGCGGGTATGTGAGAAAGACAGAAAGAGTGAGAGATAGATGAGAGAGGGAGAGAGAAAAATGCGAGAGAGAGGGAGAGCGAGAGAGGCGCGGGGTGGGAGGGGGGGCGGTGGCAGGAATGAAAATGTAGCCTCCAACTTGATTTCTCATGCATGAGTTTCCAAGCTTTGAGTTAAAGAGGAAAAAATGAGAATATGGTGTTGTGCCGTTTGTGCTGAGCATTACAAAGACGGAAAAGAGGACATGTCACCCTTTTCTGAAAGAGAAAGATACAGAGGGAAAGAGAGAACTCCTGATGATACCCAGCAGAGACGATGAAGGCGCTCATGCACAGCCAGGGCAGCTTTACGCTACTCTCATACATAACAAAAGCCTCCTCATAGATGAATCATGCAAAAAAACAGCCTTACAATTACACCTTTATTCTAAGCAGTCAAGAGAGCCCAGGCAAGGGGAGAAAAGTATGGAAAGAGAGAAAGAGACAGAGAGTGAGAGAGAGTAACAGTGAACCTAAGCCAGGGTTTGCTGCTGAACAGTTCTCCTCATCTAGTCCTCGCTACCTCTCTAGTTATGCAGAGACTTCAACCCATTAAATGGAATAGATTATTGATTTAGCTATCTTCACAAGCTGTGAGATTTTCCAGTCGGGCCCCTGTGTGCTAAAGGCAGGGCAGAAGAAAAGCACTAGTCATTAGTTGCACTGCCACTCAATGATGCACCTTTTATTGAAAGGGCATTGTGTGTGTGTGCATGTGTGTGTGTGTGTGTGAGAGAGAGAGAGAGAGAGAAAGAGAGAGAGAGAGAGAGAAAGAGAGAGAGAGAGAGTGGGTGTTTAACTATGTGTTCATGCCTGTACGCGTAGCGAGCCCCTTGCAATGCTAAGTGTGTCGGCAGCTAACAGGAAGCGGAGTCCGTGTCTGAGGGCACGCGATGTGAGCAACTCAGGGATTCATCAGTACAGCTCCACGCCAATCCTACTGATTTCATATTGATCCTGCACCCCAGGGGGTACAGAGAGGGCTGACTGTCTGAGCCTGTGCTCTGACGGATGGGAGAGGAGGCCGTGTTTACGGCAGTGTGAATACACACAATGCTTATCGGCTTACCCCTCTGGTTATAACGGAGAATTCCTCTGCTCTCCCAGCCTATGGCTTATAGACCAGCAGGTACATGTCAGATACAATGTACTGATAGCCTCCTTTAATGACTCAGAAAAAAAAAGATGAATGAATATGCATCTGGATAATGGATCAGCAGAGGTAGAGATAAAACAAGAGAAATCTTTAAGTGTTTGTTACATATAACATTTTGATAAATGTTATATTGTGAGTTACTGCCCTCTAAAAGCCAATCATGAAGAGAAAATCAAAAAGGCAGGCAAATGATGTAATGTGAAAAAACATACAACTTCAGTTTGATTTTTTTCCACCGATCGACTGGCCCAGTCTACTACCTGCTCATGCATATCGGATCAATACAGCTAATGATTATACCAGTTCACCTGATATATATTTTTTAATGGACAAGAAATTCACCTGAGCGCATTTGGGTGCAAAGAGGCCCCCCTCCCTGACCCTCTGTGTATATGATTTGAAATGGATGTGAATAAATCACGCTTAGGGACCCCCCTGGGGCAGTTTATGGTGCAGAGATATTGATGTTGTGACATCAGAGCAGACGTCGTGGGGAATAACGCACGGCTGCTCCCAAAGGCACGGAGACGGAACACAGTGTGAGCTTTTTTTCCATGATGGCCTCTCCCTATGGGAGGATTCCGAAGAGCGCAGGAGCATCAGCACCCCACATCCCTCCCACAGATGGCAGTAGAATGCTGAAAAAGAAAGACCCGGAAGGATGTGAACTGTAGACCCCTTTGGATAAACAGAGACGGCCCTTTTTGTTTTTCCCGTTTGCAAGCACGTTGGTTAGGGCACTGTGTGTCGTTCATGGTCAAGGATGTTATATTGTGGGACACAATGCAGGAGCAGGCTTTGGACAATCATTCCTCGTTGTTCCACAATGCCTCTCTTTTTCCCTCTGTGGAGAAGATATCTCTCTCCGTCATTACTGAACTCTGAATGCATAAAAGACATCCTGGCATCCTGTGGAGCTACAATTATAGATCAATCTCACCCCGTCTCAGAGACACGGGAAAGACATACGGGCAGCAAGATGGAGAGATGGAGGGTGCTGAGATGCCTGCCCACTCATCTCGCTCTGTATGGGGCATTCATGGCCACCTGGCTGCATTAAACATTACAATGGCTGCAGGTTTGGAGCCAAGTCTATAAACCATCCCCCAACATCACACTGCTGCAGTCTCTCTGCAGAAGGAAGCGGCAGAAGACTAGGGCCCAGAATGGAACTGTGAAGAGGAGTACATGCTGTTGGATAGTATGGGGGTGGTGTCTTTGTCAGTGACAAACAACCATGTTGTTTCACTCATTTCCTGATGATAGACAAAAAGAATCTGAGAACCACATGGAGTCTGGTCACATCTCCCATCCCCCTATACCACCAGAGGGAAAGTCTATCAATGGTAAATGTATATATGCCTTTCCTGTTACAAACATATTAAGTTTGGCTGTCAATACTGTTGAGAGTTCTCTAAAAATCTACAGATCCAATCCAGGTAGGTGCTCAGAAAAGAAGGTGATTAATTCAATGAAGTAATAATTCAAGTCAGGAGTGTGCCTGATATTTATTTTCTATTTTTGGCAATACTGTCAAACAATTAACAACTTCACCTGCCTCTTAAGCGTCGTGCTTTGAGTTTCACTCTTTCTCAAACAGCAGGACTTAAGAACTAAGCTAATTTATTAAACAACCGGCATTTTAAACAGTTGGCTCACTTCAATCACCAGTAATTACCAGTAGCCTTGAAGGCCAAACACATTATAATCAGCAACCTGCCAGGCACCATCTTGAAAACATTGAAGTAGGCCTACATGTTGCCTAGCCTTGTCCTCTCATAGCATGTTTGTTCTGTCTCCGCTGGCTGCACTGCCTCCCAGGTGGCCTTTTTTT
Organism: Sprattus sprattus; assembly: GCF_963457725.1. Taxonomy (NCBI): domain Eukaryota; kingdom Metazoa; phylum Chordata; class Actinopteri; order Clupeiformes; family Clupeidae; genus Sprattus; species Sprattus sprattus. Next base: position 15,557,272 of record NC_137917.1, on the reverse strand, counting down.
AGCTTTAACTAGCGGTGATTGCTAGGCTAACTCTCCTCCCCAGCATGGCTCCTCTGCTCTTGTGGTTGGTGTTACTTGCGCTCTGCTTTGTCCTCACCTAAGTTCATTATCTCCCAGTCTCCCGGCCTCTGTGGTTGAGGCGGCCAACTCTCTCTGCACTGAGCTGTCTGATAGAATTTGGTGCCTTCGCCGCTGATGAAATCTCAGCAGCTTCGCAGCTGGGATCCGCAGTCGTCCCCTGGTGAACTACAAGCACACTCCACCTGCCCACAAACTGAGAGGGAGGGGGAAATGAAACAAAACAAAAAAGCTGTCAAGCTCCTGCTAGCGTTGTCACAGCTCTGGATTAGACGCAAATGAGGTATTACGGGAGTGACAAAACAAATAACACATGATCGTAAATACTGCTTGTTCATAGCCCATGTTTGTTGAAACGGCCTGCCACGGACGTTGATGAGTAACCTAACACTCAACAGATAATCTAAACGTTGGACCTTCTGTAGTACCGAGATGGTATCTGTATGCAACCTTCTGTAGAAGTATGTCATTATCTGTGTGTGTTTGTGTGTGCACACGCACACTGCACATATCTGTGTGTTTGTACAAGTTGGTTGGAGCTCTGTCTCTCAAAGTACCTCAAGAGACAAATATTTTTACACTGTTCTGTTCACGCTTCCAGAGTATGGATTTTCTTCCCTGTCTCCCTTCCCTTTGCATAATACTGCAAAAAATATAGCCGCCGTACAACACGTAAGTGAATGCATATGCTGTTTACTAGGTTTGCTAGAGGAACAGAAGTCTCCCAGTTTTGCTGCATTCAATTCAGCTACTCTAATCCAATTCACGAGGCAGGGTGTCCCCAGATGATTAAATGTCACAGAAAAAATGTGTTCATATTATGTTCATTCAGAATGAGGCAGAGACGGGGGGAAAGAGGTAATGCAGGATTAAATTCAGAATCCATAGTCACTGGTGGGCATATTAGCAACACCATTTATCCAACAATGTGACATTCTGTAAGCTATTGAGTGTGGGATAATGGTGGTTCATGCTGCGGGAAAGAAAATATTTATATATAAATATATATTAGAAAATGGAAGTCAGCAAGAGTGATGTTGTGCATGTGTGTGGAGTTTCTTTCTGTCTCGTGAGTAAACTATGCACTCATTGAATCATTAACCATATGAACATGGCAACTGTAAAAATATATTTGTATGTGAATCATAATTCACTGCACATGGCTTTATTATTATAGTAAGAGGACTTTTGAAGACAAATTTTCGAATAATGATACTTAAAGAAAGTTTTCTATCGTTGGATTCACAACTAGTCTGTTAGTCATCATCCACTGATTTAATGTGATGAAATGTGATATAGAGTGATGTTGTGCCTCTGGAGACAAGCTTCAGTCATCAGCATCTAACACTAATATATAGTGACAGCACGTCAAACCTTTGATCACGCAAGAAAGTGAGAATGGCATAGAGTGTCCTAAAATGTATTTTTGTGATTGCTTTCTTACAACCACGACATAAATCAAACAATCAAACACATCTCTGGTTCATTTGTCTGTGTCTGGGTGTATCATTGTCTGTCAATCTGCATTAAAGAAACGGTTTATACCGTGTGCAGAGTTGAAGCCTGACCTTTGTGGCACTGAGCTCCCTGCCGGACACAACAGTGGGCATCCAGCACAGCATGGCGCCCTGATCATGCAATGAGCGTACAACTCACGGGGCCGCCTGTGTTTTGATTCTTAAAGCAACACTCTGCTACATTTTGAGGTATTTTTTTAGAGAAAGCTGGTTTTGGAATCATCTTCAAATTTATTTGTATGGTGCGTGGTCATGTAAAGAACAGGTTAACACACCAGAGCTAGCACACGCCGCAAAAATATAAGAAAAGCTTTCACAGCACAACATCACTAGACCAGACCAGTCAGCATGCTAGCTGACTTTTATCTGTGCCATCTTAGCTTAGTTGTTGGTCTTTGCAAGATATCTGAATGCTTTTTAGGTAGTTAGCCTGCACATGTTTTGTGCACTGCTGCCAGTATAAATGGTCTCGAACAAGTGATGAATCATATGGTTACAGCTTCACCAAACCTGGTAGACCAAAGCCATCCTGTCAGTTTCACAATGCTTTCAAGGAATACGTGGACGCAGCTAACCCTCATTAGCTTCAATAGTAGCTTGAACGAATGCATTCTTACAACACAATGAAATGTGAAACGTGATGAAGCATCCATACGTTTTGAAAGAGGCAAGGAATGTTTGAGTGAATGAAATAGGAGAATAATGGACTCACCAAGGATTTGCACAAGGAGGATGTTACAAGAGAAGGCTTGCTGATGTTGTATTCTATGTGGCATCTGCTATGCCGCATGTCCTCCATGCAATTAAGTGACCCTTATGGCCATTGTGCATCTTTGATGTTGCCATTAAGACTATTATGGTTCCTCTGCCAGGCAGGCATACCTCTTTACCTTCACTGCTTTCAATCCCACTAAAGACACAGTGCATGGAAAGGCAAGATAACAATATGAGAGTCCTTAAGACTGAATAAGAGGCTGAATGTACAGTATGAGTCTTTTATCACGTTGGTCTTTGAACAGACTAACAGTGGGCAGCTGGGATACTCAATCTGGCATTTTTGTTCAGTTACTCTCTACTTGATCATGTTTGTTAGAAGATGTTTATGGATATCCTTTTGCTTTTCATGAGGAATTATAGGATGGCTGAAATTGCCTATCTCTTTCGCCGTCTGTTTCGGTGACTGTACAAACACGAACGGAATTCTTCATTTGCACCTGATGTTTCTCCTCATTAGGTTGAGGCGCTTGAGATGCATGCTTTTTCTAAACAATGGCAGCCTCCCCATCACTGCTACCAAAGGAAGCAATGCACTGTTGGCAGAGCTATTTCAGGTGATTCAGTTTGCACATTTGAATGATTTACCCTATAATGGAAGCTACAGTGTTGTAGACAAATCCTTTTGAATGTAAATTCTGAGTTCATTCGTCTCCTCTGTTCCTGCCCTCTCTCATCCCCTTGTCTGAGGAATCTCGCAGTGTTACTGATGTCTCTGCCAGTGAGCTGACAACTTGATGAATGTCTCACAAACACGCCGCTTTAATATGCCTTTGTGTATCTAATTATTGTTTGGTGTGTTCAGGGTGACAGCCGTTATAAAGAATGCTAGGGAACCCCAGTCTATTACTCAGAGAATAAAATATTTTTGAATATGTATGAAGATGGACTGCCAATTTCACTTGGACAAATGTGATGTTAAAGCTTGTCCCTACGGAGTAATTGGACCGCTGTGCATCACAATATCATCATGATGTAAAGACTTTTTAAATCAATAAAGGCATAAAAGATTAACAAGGTTTATCAGTGATAGTACACGGTCACTCTTCAATATCATTAATATTGATTTTGCCTATATTAAACCTTGCATACGAATGGTTATTCACAACATGTTCAACACCAGAGAAAAATGCCATATGGTGTTTATGTCACGCCATCACTGTAAAACCTAGGCTATATTCCATAACCTGCAACAGATTTCCATACGATCAACAAAGCAGAAAAAATCTAAGGGGTGCCAAGTGTAACAGACCTTTTTTTTTGCAGACAGAACGCATTATATGTGCTGGGAAATGCATTAATTTATTACAATACCGTGTAACACCATAGTGCCTTTTGTTGCTTTTGTATCCACGAAATATTGAAGACAGAACATTCTTTGGTGCACAGAAAACAAAACAAATGATTCATGTTGTGCAGGCTGAATGCACTTCTTACTTTGTGGACGAAATAAACTCACTTCATAGACAAGTAATTCTGTCCACGTAATAGATATCCTAGGCCAGCAGTTATACATCTGTGGCATGCAATACACAATGCACCACACTATGATCATTTGAATGTTCGTTTTGTCCCCATAACAGTTCTGCTATATTACGGAAAGTATGATGTGCGCAAAAGTGATTTAGTGCAATACAATCCGTGACTGAGCAAATTAATAGCAGATAAGGAATTCCATCCACGAAAGCAAAGAAAAAGCCAGAAATAGGTCACAGAATACAGAGAGAAACTAAAAAGGGAAGACAAATACATCGAGGGGCAGGTGAAATCAATACAGATGATAAACAGGCTAATAAACTGAATCAGGTGAGAACATAAACTAGTGGGAAACTAAACAAAGGCAGGAAGTAACACATGACAGTTGAGGGCGGTGTCAGATGAACACAAACAAATTGGTACCACTTTACAATAAGACTCCATTATAAATGGTTTATAAATAGGTTACTAATTAGGTTGTAAACCCTTTGTAAGTCATTAATAAGCCCTTATCAATGAGTTATAAACACAGTTTTTATACATCGATGCAGGCTCACTATTTGGGAAGATCCCCATCTTGGCAACCCACTGTCTATCCCTTAACTTGCTCTTCTATCCCAATTGCACACTCCATACCATTCTTGTCACAATGTGCCCCCCCCCCCCCAAAAAAAAAAAAAAAAACTTTACAATAATGCTCCATTTTACCAGTTATAAATGTTTGTAACTGATTACTAGATGATGATGTGTTTCACACTTTACAATAAGGCTCCGCTTATGGCCTATGGTATTGTGGTACATACAGTATGAATGTATAACATACATAATAGATTTACTTTGATAATAGTTTCTATAACTTTACATATTGTTACCTTAGTATAGTGAAAGTGTTAGTTTATTCACCATTGCTCTTCTGAGTTGCTTGTGTCCCTTTTGGAGAGGCTATAGGCCTATATCGATGATAGGCCTACAAGTTTAGGTTATATAGGCCAGTCTACAGTTATAATTTTTTTTCATTCTGTGAAATGTCTTTCAGTAGGCCTACTTGAATGTGCATTGCCATTGGCTATGTTATGTTGAGTTTATTAGACAAGCATTGCAAAATATTTGGGGCATAATCTCACATGAACACGATAAACTATATATGCCTAAAGTGTGTCATAGGGATGGGTATCGTTTGGTTTTTTTCCGATACCGGTACATAACCGATACTTTTAAAACGATACCGGTGCCTAAACGGTGCCAGAACCGATACTTTTTTTTTTTTTTAATTAAAGACATTAGGCTTATTTATTGCCAAGGCAAATAGTTTTCTTCAAATTTAACAATATATTAACTGTTTAAGGTATACTATAAATAAAAATAAATACAAACCACTTGGCTTCAAACCTTTTAACAAACTATGAACAATATATTAACTTATAACAACTGTTTACAGTATACTTAAATAAATATAAATAAATACATAACAAACTCTGTACACACACTTCACACTTCAGTAATACTTTTGCAGAAATATGAGCATGTTTGCCTTCAGAGTAAAACAAATATTAATTAGTTTGCATTTATTTAAACCCACTGGTTTCGTGATTGTGTACTACCCCTTTAAAAGTTTAGCTTCAGGGCCTCTTGAGTTCTCTCCTCCATTTACACGCAATTTTGTTGTTGCATATGCTGCACGTCACGTTGTTTGAATCTTTTTGTGCGAAATACAGCCATACTTTTGATCGTTTACCTTTCGACATTTTCTCCGTTATATTGATGGCTAGCTCTGTTTGTGCTTGCTCTGTGCAAGGCTGCCTGCTCTTCGCTGTCAGACTGTTGCAATGTTATTGTAGCGTCCAAGTTAGTGCTCTCTTAAGAACTCACATTGAGAAGGAATATCTTTGGATGAGACGGTAGCTCTCCGTTTAATAAAGCCTATCCAACTTCTGCTTAGAACAACCACACTTATCTTGAAACCGAAACCACACGCAAGTCAACCCATTACCATGGCAACTCCTCAACACAAATCCCGTTTCCACTAGTCCCATACAGAATGCAGCGTGAGCGACACAGGCGAGAGTCTATATTGGGAGATGGAGCAGTTTTATATGTGCCCCATGAAATCTGTTATCAACACAAAAAAGTATACAGATCGTACTCAGAAAGATCTACGCCACTAACGTTACTTCTCGTTAGCTATCGCTAGTTTTGTTAAATTATAAAAAAAAAAAAAAAAAAAATTATCTGCTCAGGCACCGAAAGGAAGCACCGAAATCTGCGTTGCATTTCGGTCCGGGTAGGTATCGGTTGTATGGAACCGGTGCCGTATTGGTACCGGTTCTCGGTACCCAACCCTAGTCATAAATGTCATCATAAGAAGTAACTTCCTACTCACTAGTATTTTTACTCTTACTCAAGTAATTTTTTAGATTGGTACTTCTACACATAATTATTAAGCTTATTATATATGTAAATACAAACCACAGAGTCAATAACTCAGATTGTTAATATCTTGTGGACAATCAGAAGTCCTGAAGAACTTCATATTTGCTAAACAGTCAAAATCGATGTGTATGAGTGTGCACACTTCTGTTTGTGTGAGTTTGTGGTATGTGCGTGTGCATGCAGACAGTACATGACTTGAGCTGACATCTTTGCTCTCTGCATTGCAAGGCCTCTGGACCCAGCGGGCCCTCGACCGAGAGGCAATAAATAAGCTCTCAACGACACACAGTGGTGACGCTGCAGCCCAGGTAATGCATGCAAGCGCAGATAAGAGGCCCTCTCATCACCATCCCTACTGCCACCTGCCTCCAGAGGAAGGCTCAGCTCAGCTCAGCTTCCCCGACCTTGGCTGGGCCCACTCCGTCTGCATTCTCGCGCGCGTGACCTCGGGCGCACCGTGAGCAGCTATTTATAGCACAGCGGAAAATGACTTTGACGTTGCAGCAAAACAACAATTTACCACCCGCCTATTACTGGGAAAGGTTCAAAACGAGAATAAGATATAAAAAAACTAAGGAAGGAAGAAGAAAGGAAAAGGAAAGCAAAAAGCGAGGCCTTCGACAAGTCTGGCTAATTTACTCTCAGAGTTGTCACGGTAATTACTAACTTTCAGCAGAGTCATCTCATTTTCAGCAGACAGCTAAGTAACACTAAAACACGGATAATTACAGCACCACTTTATCCTTTTTCATCCCATAATGCAACATTCAGTCATTTGGGCCATGTATTCTCAAACAGACCTCCATGTTGCTGCAGATTTTGGCGCCTAATTGAGCCAGCCGAAACTTGAGTGTTTGCAGAGCTTTTAACTCTAAAAGCAATATTAGCCACAGCCACATAATACAAATGACTGTTTTGTGGTCATGTTGTGGTTGAGACAAAAAAACAAGACTTCTAAACTGAAATACTGAGAATGGTGCAGCCATTATTTTTCCAACCATCACTGTGATTTTTACAAGGAACCATGGGTCTCTGGTTTTCTCAAAAATCCACAGCATTGCTCGCTCAGTAGTGAAATGTCTGGGAGGGAGATCATACACTGACAGAAACAAACTCTGAATCAAATCCAGCCACAATCTGTCTAGTATCCATGCAATAGGCACACACTGCCTGATATATCAAGCAATTTGAGCCAGCATGCCATTTCATTAGCCTCAGGTAAGCAATGTCATCTGGTGCCTACCTGGAAGCCAAGAGTTCCACACCTGACCCTGTGACTAATTGCAGTCCTTATAGCTGGTTCTGGATGCTATATTATTACTATTCCTACTACCTCTATCAACACTAGCAGGTATTTTGCAGGGGTAATTCAGTCAGTTACTTAACTGCATTACAGGATAGGTACAATAATACCAGTTATACTTGTGATTAATACGTAAGAGATAATGTATTGTCCGGAGGTCAATATCCAAAAATAAATCCCGACGGGGCGAACAGCACCCCGACGCGCAGTCGACGGACAATAAATGATCCCGCTTATTATACGGTTATTTGCCAAAAACAATAGAAGACATTCCTCCAACATACCTCTTTTTAATGATTTAGTTGCCGTTTCATGATTCCCATTTAGAAATAAATAGTTCTTCAAGCAAATAGAACTTTGAAGTTTCAGGTGTTGCGTAGCAACCCATCACTTGCTGACTTCAAAGTCTGTTACATTAAATGACCAGGGCCTCGTTTCCCGATAACGACGTATCTTAACGGCCTACGTGGATTTTCGCGACATCGTACACTAAGTAACACTTTCTATTTACGTGCGTTTCCCAACCATCTACTTAAAGTCAGGTGCACGAGCGCAACGTGCACGAGTGCTTAAGTAGCTCTTAGGGTGGAGCTGTCCATCACAGTAGTTCTGAAAGTACAGCAATCGATGCCAGAAGAGTCGATTTTGAATGAAGTTCCAATATAACAAGTCTCGACATAAGAACAATACCTCAATACACCTCAGGCCTGCGTTAGCGAGGCGCTACAGCACCTGGCTGACCAGATAATCACCATGGAGAGAAAATATCCAGACTCCCTTCTCATTATCCTTGGGGATTTTAATAAAGCAAACCTCAGCAACGAACTGCCAAAATATAGGCAGCAGATTAAGTGCCCGACCAGAGACAAAAACACACTGGACCACTGCTATACAGTTTTAAAGAACACATATCACTCTGTTCCCCGTGCAGCTTTGGGACTCTCTGATCACTGCCTGGTCCATCTGCTCCCAACCTACAGGCAGAAATTAAAATCTGCAAAGCCTGTAGTCAAGACAGTGAAAAAATGGACCAACGAGTCAAAACTGGAGCTACAGGCCTGCTTTGACTGCACTGACTGGAGTGTTTTTGAGGCTACATCTAAAGATCTGGACGAACTTACTGACACTGTGACATCTTACATCAGTTTTTGTGAGGACATGTGTGTACCCACCAAAACTTTCCGCACCTTCAGCAATAATAAACCGTGGTTTACAGCAAAGCTCAGACAGCTTCGGAAGGCCAAAGAGGAGGCCTACAGGAGTGGGGACAGGATCCTATACAACCAGGCCAGGAACACACTGACAAAGGAGATCAGGGCAGCAAAGAGGAGCTACTCTGAAAAGCTTAAAATCAGGTTCTCATCCAACGATCCTGCGTCAGTGTGGAGAGGCCTGCAGGACATCACCAACTACAGGAAACAGTCCCCCCACACTGCAGTGAACCCTCAACTAGCTGACGATCTGAATGAGTTTTACTGCAGGTTTGATCACCCTACATCCACTCCCCGCTCTAACTCAGACTTTATCCAACTAACTGCACCCCCTGCCATCACCTCCCCCCTCCCTCCTAACTCCACCCCGGCACTGACGGTCAGTGAAGAAGATGTGTGTCAGCTCTTTCAGAAACAGAAGATCAGGAAGGCTCCAGGCCCAGACGGTGTGTCACCCTCCTGTCTGAAAGTCTGCGCTGACCAGCTGGCCCCCATCTTCACACGGATCTTCAACAGATCTCTCGAGCTGAGTGAAGTCCCGTCCTGCTTCAAACACTCCACCATCATTCCGGTTCCCAAGAAACCCTCCATCACTGGCCTGAATGACTACAGGCCGGTCGCTCTGACGTCTGTGGTCATGAAGTCCTTTGAGAGACTGGTGTTGTCCCACCTGAAGGTCATCACAGGCCCCCTGCTGGACCCTCTCCAGTTCGCCTACCGGGCTAATAGGTCAGTTGAAGATGCAGTAAACATGGGACTGCACTACATCCTACAACACCTCGACTCCCCAGGGACGTATGCTAGGATGCTGTTTGTGGACTTCAGCTCGGCGTTCAACACCATCATGCCGGAAGCCCTCCTCACCAAACTCACCCAGCTCACTGTGCCCGCCTCCACCTGTCAGTGGATAACGAACTTCCTGACAGACAGGAAGCAGCAGGTAAGGCTGGGAGAAATAACATCCAGTACCAGGACAGTCAGCACTGGTGCTCCCCAGGGTTGCGTGCTCTCCCCGCTGCTCTTTTCCCTGTACACAAATGACTGCACCTCAGGAGACCCGTCTGTTCAGCTCCTGAAATTTGCAGACGACACTACAATCATCGGCCTCATCCGAGATGGAGATGAGTCTGCATACCGGAGGGAAGTTGAACAGCTCGCCCTGTGGTGCAGTCGCTACAACCTGGAGTTGAACTCGCTCAAAACTGTTGAAATGATAGTGGACTTCAGGAGGAACCCCCCATCACTGCCCCCCCTCACCATACTGAACTGCACTGTGTCTGTCGTGGAATCCTTCAGGTTTCTGGGTTCCACAATCTCCCAGAACCTGAAGTGGGAGCCAAACATTAGATCAGTCACCAAAAAGGCCCAGCAGCGGATGTTCTTCCTGCGCCAGCTCAGGAAGTACAACCTGCCTCAGGAGCTGCTGATCCAGTTTTACACTGCAGTCATTGAGTCTGTTCTCTGCTCATCTATCACTGTCTGGTTTGGATCGGCCACTAAACTGGACAGGAACAGACTACAACGGACAGTCAGATCAGCAGAAATCATCATCGGTGCCGACCTGCCCACCATCCAGGACCTGTACACCACCAGAGCCAGGAAACGGGCAGGGAAAATTATTGCAGACCCCTCACACCCTGGACATAATCTGTTTCAGCTCCTCCCCTCTGGCAGGCGCTACAGATCCCTGCACACCAAAACCACCAGACACAGGAACAGTTTTTTTCCCCTTGTCGTCACCTTAATGAACACTTGAAAATGTATTATATTTATTATTATATTTATATTACATTATATTTATTTATTTGATCCTAAACTGTTGTGATACATTGCACATTTTCAGTTAAAGTACATTGAGAGCAGCTAAACACCACAACAAATTCCTTGTATATGAAAATGTACTTGGCCAATAAACATGATTCTGATTCTGATTCTGATTCTGATTCTGATATATAGGCTAGAAAAGATCAAATAAAAACATCACTCAGGGCATAAGCCGCCATAATATGTGACTTCAATTCAGATATTGATTGAAAAACAACTACAAAAGGGCGCGTGTGCTGAATGAATTATTTAAAAACGCGCTCAGATGAACTAGAAAACAGACTATGAATACAAGAAGACCCAAAAGGTCTTTGACAAACGCCCACACTTAGGCTTGCCTAGTTGTTCACCTGTGTGATCACTGATTGCAGGTGATTCCAATGTATTGATTATGGACTAGGATTGGCTGATGCATCTTATATTAGGACCTGTGGGTAGTTGTCCGTATGAAAAGATGGATGCAAGACGTAAGAGGCGTGCAGCGTCGTTTGCAAAGGAGGAAATACAAGTACTCCTTGACGAGGTGGAAGCAAATAGGAGCATCCTATTCGGCCGCTTTAAAGGAAACGTGTCCAACAAAGCAAAGACTGCTGTCTGGATAACCACCGCTGAAAGAATGGCTGCTTCCAGCTCCTCCTGCCCAGTTAGAACGTGGACAGACGTGAGGAAGAAATGGCAAGACCTCGCCAGCACCACCAAGACCAGAGGGGCGGTTGTGCGGAGGGAGGCAGTGAAGACTGGTGGTGGCCCCAACACCGTGCTCCCCCTCACCACTGAGGAAAACAGGGTGCTGGCCATCATCGGCCACACTGCCTCCGAAGGGATCCCGGGGGGCATAGATCTGAGGGCGGGGGCTTCCACCTCCCAGCCCCCCGGGGCCTCATCCCCAGCCCTGACGTCCGATGCCTCCTCGCCAACCCACAGTGCCACGCCCACCACCGCACCCAGCTCCCTCCCGACAGACCTCGGACGACAGGTGGCAGGGGGCAGAGTCGCGACTGGCGCTGCACCTGCAGCGAAGGTCTGCTGCAAGTGGAGAGGGAGAGGGCGCAGATGGAGCGGGAGAGGTTGGAGGTGGAAAGGGAGAAGGTGGTGTCTCTGCGGGGAGTGGAGGAGGGGCTGCGGGGAGTGGGGGCGCAGCTGGAGCGCTCCCACAACCTCGCGCAGGAGCGGCTGGTAATAATGAGGGCCCAACTCGCTATCCAGCAGAGACAGCTGCTGCTGCAGGAGGAGCAGTCCGCGAGGCCCTCATTGAGCCTATTCCTGCAGCCTCAGGGTGAGTAACATTTAACAGTGTCCAATTCTCCAGTGTATTCCATTCAATTTCACTATTCAACCTTTCTTCCTTGCAGATGCCCCACATCCCAGTCCACCTCTAACCTGATGGCGAGGAGGCATTGGAGCTCCGGCCCCTCTGGTGTGGGCGAGTCTTGCCATTTGTTCCTCACGACTGTCCACATTCTGACTGGGCAGGAGCTGGCAGCAGCCATTCTGCTTGCCATAGACAGCGGTCTTTGTTTTGTTTGATGATGTCCCTTTAAGCGGCCCAATAGGATGCTCCTATTCCACCTCGTCAAGGAGTAATGGTATTCCCTCCTTTGCAAACGACGTTGCAATGCCAATAAAGCTCTTTTGAAAAACACAAAGGGAAAAACAAAATTAAACAAAGAGGTTGATGACGGCCTGCCGGACCCGAAGACCGGCCCGGTGTTGTTCAGCACGACCTTCGGGTGGGGGAGGGTTGGCATCCTCATCATCATCATCATCATCGTCCTCGTCGTCGTCCTCCTCCTCAGGGAGATAGCCGCCAGCCCGCACAGCCATGTTATGCAACATGGCTGTGACGACTATCACACGAATGCTCCGCTCTGGAGTCAACCGCAGCCCTCCCGCTGAGCGGTGGAGACATCGGAACCTCAGCTTCCACTGACCCAGCACGCGCTCCACCAGGCCCCTGGTCCTGATGTGGGCCGTGTTGTACATCTCCTCAGCTGCGGTAGCGGGATTGGCCACAGGAGTAAGGAGGTAGGATCTCAGCGGGTAGCCACTATCCCCGAGGAAGATCCCCCTCCCAAACACTCCTGCGGCCGCATCCCGCCCCACAGCTGAGTCGGCCCAGATGAATGCGTCGTGGGCGCTTCCTGGCCATTTCGCCACGATGTCAATGAAAAGGCCTTTAGAGTCCACGACGACCTGGACGTTTAAGGCCCAGTAGCCCTTCCGGCAGATGAACGCCGCATCCATCAGCGTTGGGTTGGCAATTGGGATGAGCGTGCCATCCACCACCCCAATCACCCGGGGAATGCCCGCCACTTGGTGGAACTGCACGTTCTCGGTCATCCTTTGCTGTGGTGTCTCTGCCACACGTATGTGTTGCTGTGCGTGTTGGGCCAATATAGCCGTGACGGCCGCCACACACTTCGATACGGCTGCCCTGCTGAGCCCGATTCCATCGCCCACCACCTGTAAGAAACTCCCAGTGGCATAAAAGCGCAATGCCGCCAGGAGCTGGACCATGGGGCTCAGGGCATAGTTGCGCCTTGTTGCCCTTGTTATCAGGGGGGACACGATGTCCAATAACCCTAGGATTTCCCCCCGGGGCAGGCGATAGCGCAACAGTACCTCCCCATCTGACAAAATGTCGAGGGGGTTAAAACGTACCCGCAGCTCAGCATTAATGATAACAAGACGGCTGCGCCGTCGCCGAATTCTCTGATTCATTTGAATAAGTCTCAATACACCAGCCATCTTTACTCCTAGAAGAGTGTAACTCAGCACTACCTTGATATAGGGCTAGCGGGTGCAACCCTCTTGATTGATTTCCAGCCCGGCTCAATGACATGTCAATTTCCTAATATTGCAGCCTAACTACACAGTCAGAAAAGCCATCTCCTTAGTTCAATAACATATTATTTTGTATAATCTTTAATGTGTCGAGGGGGTTGAAGCGTACGTCATGCGTGACTGTATGAGCTATGAAACTAGCGATTTAGGGCACGAAACAACTACTAGCTAGAAAGCTACCATATAAGCCAATGGAGTGGTGGCATAAGCGCTAATTGTGCCATAAAACTACTGTTTGAAAGCTTCAGTTAAGACCTACATACTCTGCATTGGTCGCGTAGCACATTTCAGATCAAACCGAGTCATTATAAACATATAAAAAGTTGTGTAGATAGCTTTATTAATGTAAAATATTCCTCGCTTCAAGTAGCCATGTTTTTTTTTTTAAATTCCCCTTTCTTCCGAACGACGGTCGAACGACGCCCCTGGTGGATTAAATCGCTAAGTGTGAAGTTACTACTGGTCCTGACCACACGTAGAATTCTTCTCAACGAAAGATACACTTAAGCTAAGTGCCGCGTTGGGAAACCCGTCTGCAACGTAGGATTCCTCTTACGAGCGATTTCAAGTGCTTTTTAGGCTAAGTGCGCGTTCGGGAAACGAGGCCCAGACTACTTGGCGGAATGATATTAAAGATGTGAATTAGAAGCACAAAACCCGTTGCCAATGACAGCGGTGAATATCTTTTCGCAGCGGTGAATAACAGAACATTTTCCTGACAAGTCCATCCTGAAAATATTCACCCGCGAACGTTGGGATGGCCCATTCAAATCAACAGTACTTTTTGGAACATTCTGAAGAGCCGTGTAATAATTGTAATTAATGTACTCTATGTAATAGTCTTAATCTAAGCATAATTAACTTACACCAGATGCTAATTCGTTTTTATTTATGTAGAATAAGCATTTGAAGTGGTCCCTGGCTCTGCTGGTTCGTTTTAATGTTAAAATGATGGAGGCATTCATTACACGCACATATCCTGTTCATCCGACACATGTATGTTCCAATTTCATGAGAAGCTTTGAGAGTCTAGTGTGCTGATACGGCAAAAACCACGTGCATGTGAGAGACTTAAAATGCCAAGCACTGGAAACCAAATTACTAATGCAGCTCATTTCCCCTCCCAGAGACACCATGGGCATTGCAAACACTGTGAATTTTCCACCTCTTGATTTACTGATTTATTTTATTGATCTCAAGCATTGCTGAGATAACAGGTTTCCATGGAGATAGAAATTTGACAAATAATGGGGTTTCAGTGAATTAATGTAAGGGGAAAAAGGAATACAAGGATCAGGGCAAATATCATGAATGTCATTATAATTACTCTCTGTGATTACTCTCTTGAAGCACTGTGCTTTTATCTAAACACTTATCTTATCTGGAAGATCACATTAAAAAACCTACTTGCAGAACATACTGCTACACACCTGCAGTAGCCAATGCCTGTCTGTCTTGTCTCTATTTTCACTGCAGTAAATGTTTTTATGAAGCAAATGCTGTTTTTAAGTCTTATCTTTCTTCCACACATTTTTGAGACACCTCTTCTGGTTCTAGCG
The DNA here is from genome assembly GCF_963457725.1 of Sprattus sprattus. NCBI lineage: Eukaryota > Metazoa > Chordata > Actinopteri > Clupeiformes > Clupeidae > Sprattus > Sprattus sprattus. The sequence goes on along the minus strand of NC_137917.1, from coordinate 15,542,256 downwards.
CTTTTGAGATATTGACACCACTCCAACCCTGACAAGTCAATCCTGATCCCGCATCTCTTGTGAAAATTGTTGCAATGATTGCCCTGGACGTTCTTTTGTTATTGTTGTTTTTCATCCTTTATTTTTCCCACTGAAATTGTGTATATAATGGTGATGATAAAATGTAATGATATAATGGTATATATATATAAATATAAATGCATTATCCTATTGCAAAAAGTGTGCAGTGATAATACTATGAAAGAAACATTAAAAGCGAAGACAGCTGGGCCTCGTTTCCCGATAACGACGTATCTTAACGGCCTACGTGGATTTTCTCGACATCGTACACTAAGTAACACTTTCTATTTACGTGCGTTTCCCAACCATCAACTTAAAGTCAGGTGCACGAGCGCAACGTGCACGAGTTCTTAAGTAGCTCTTAGGGTGGAGCTGTCCATCATAGTAGTTCTGAAAGTACAGCAATCGATGCCAGAAGAGTCGATTTTGAATGAAGTTCCAATATAACAAGTCTCGACATAAGAACAATACCTCAATAAATATATATAGGCTAGAAAAGATCAAATAAAAACATCACTCAGGGCATAAGCCGCCATAATATGTGACTTAATTCTGATATTGATTGAAAAACAACTACAAAAGGGCGCGTGTGCTGAATGAATTATTTAAAAACGACTAAAAAAAGACTATGAATACAAGAAGACCCAAAAGGTCATTGACAAACGCCCACACTTAGGCTTGCCTAGTTGTTCACCTGTGTGATCACTGATTGCAGGTGATTCCAATGTATTGATTATGGACTAGGATTGGCTGATGCATCTTATATTAGGACCTGTGGGTAGTTGTCCGTATGAAAAGATGGATGCTAGACGTAAGAGGCGTGCGGCGTCGTTTGCAAAGGAGGAAATACAAGTACTCCTTGACGAGGTGGAAGCAAATAGGAGCATCCTATTTGGCCGCTTTAAAGGAAACGTGTCCAACAAAGCAAAGACTGCTGTCTGGATAACCACCGCTGAAAGAATGGCTGCTTCCAGCTCCTCCTGCCCAGTCAGAACGTGGACAGACGTGAGGAAGAAATGGCAAGACCTCGCCAGCACCACCAAGACCAGAGGGGCGGTTGTGCGGAGGGAGGCAGTGAAGACTGGTGGTGGCGTCAACACCGTGCTCCCCTCACCACTGAGGAAAACAGGGTGCTGGCCATCATCGGCCACACTGCCTCCGAAGGGATCCCGGGGGGCATAGATCTGAGGGCGGGGGCTTCCACCTCCCAGCCCCCCGGGGCCTCATCCCCAGCCCTGACGTCCGATGCCTCCTCGCCAACCCACAGTGTCACGCCCACCACCGCACCCAGCTCCCTCCCGACAGACCTCGGACGACAGGTGGCAGGGGGCGGAGTCGCGACTGGCGCTGCACCTGCAGTGAAGGTCTGCTGCAAGTGGAGAGGGAGAGGGCGCAGATGGAGCGGGAGAGGTTGGAGGTGGAAAGGGAGAAGGTGGTGTCTCTGCGGGGAGTGGAGGAGGGGCTGCGGGGAGTGGAGGCGCAGCTGGAGCGCTCCCACAACCTCGCGCAGGAGCGGCTGGTAATAATGAGGGCCCAACTCGCTATCCAGCAGAGACAGCTGCAGCTGCAGGAGGAGCAGTCCGCGAGGCCCTCATTTAGCCTATTCCTGCCGCCTCAGGGTGAGTAACATTTTACAGTGTCCAATTCTCCAGTGTATTCCATTCAATTTCACTATTCAACCTTTCTTCCTTGCAGATGCCCCACATCCCAGTCCACCTGCAACCTGATGGCGAGGAGGCATTGGAGCTCCGGCCACCCCTCTGGTGTGGGCGAGTCTTGCCATTTGTTCCTCACGACTGTCCACATTCTGACTGGGTAGGAGCTGGCAGCAGCCATTCTGCTTGCCATAGACAGCGGCCTTTGTTTTGTTTGATGATGTCCCTTTAAGCGGCCCAATAGGATGCTCTTATTTCACCTCGTCAAGGAGTAATGGTATTCCCTCCTTTGCAAACGACGTTGCAATGCCAATAAAGCTCTTTTGTTTATTTGAATTTTGTGTGTGTGTGTTTCCTTTACGGTTTCAGTGGAATGGTGTTGGTATTTTGTGCTAAATGTACTTCGTGTCCAGTCATTGTATTATCAAACCTTGCATGAAATGTGTCTGTTTAGACGGTTTATGTCAGGATTCACTTTGAAAAGGAAAGAACACCACATACGTCCTCTATTTAGTTGGCCATGGGCCAGTCGAGGGGTTCAATACTTCGCTACTTATGTTTCGATTAATCATAACCCATGTGCTTGGTGAATCTCTGTGCGTAACGTGCGCTTTACGCATGCAAACTTGGAGCTGGTGAGCTGCTAACGTTGGTTAGCTTTAAGCATGACAATTGTGATTTGATGGGTGCCACACTGCTGAATGATAACAGTAGGCTCATTGTGGAGTGACATTGGGCTGATGGAGGGGTGGTGTTTGGGTGGTGTTTGTGACAGATGCTGGAAGATGTCAATGAAAAGGCCTTTAGAGTCCACGACGACCTGGACGTTCAAGGCCGAGTAGCCCTTCCGGCAGATGAACGCCCCATCCATCAGCGTTGGGTTGGCAATTGGGATGAGCGTGCCATCCACCACCCCAATCACCCGGGGAATGCCCGCCACTTGGTGGAACTGCTGGTTCTCGGTCATCCTTTGCTGTGGTGTCTCTGCCACACGTATGTGTTGCTGTGCGTGTTGGGCCAATATAGCCGTGACGGCCGCCACACACTTCGATACGGCTGCCCTGCTGAGCCCGACTCCATCGCTCACCACCTGTAAGAAACTCCCAGTGGCATAAAAGCGCAATGCCGCCAGGAGCTGGACCATGGGGCTCAGGGCATAGTTGCGCCTTGTTGCCCTTGTTATCAGGGGGGACACGATGTCCAATAACCCTAGGATTTCCCCCCGGGGCAGGCGATAGCGCAACAGTACCTCCCCATCTGACAAAATGTCGAGGGGGTTGAAACATACCCTCAGCTCAGCATTAATGATAACAAGACGGCTGCGCCGTCGCCGAATCCTCTGATTCATTTGAATTAGTCTCAATAGACCCGCCATCTTTACTCCTCGAAGAGTGTAACTCAGCACTACCTTGATATAGGGCTAGCGGGTGCAACCCTCTTGATTGATTTCCAGCCCGGCTCAATGACATGTCAATTTCCTAATATTGCAGCCTAACTACACAGTCAGAAAAGCCATCTCCTTAGTTCAATAACATATTATTTTGTATAATCTTTAATGTGTCGAGGGGGTTGAAGCGTACGTCATGCGTGACTGTATGAGCTATGAAACTAGCGATTTAAAAAAAGTTTCAATGAAGAACATGGTTGCAAATATATATGTATACAACTGTGTAGGGCACGAAACAACCATCTAGCTAGAAAGCTACCATATAAGCCAATGGAGTGGTGGCATAAGCGCTAATTGTGCCATAAAACTACTGTTTGAAAGCTTCAGTTAAGACCTACATACTCTGCATTGGTCGCGTAGCACATTTCAGATCAAACCGAGTCATTATAAACATATAAAAAGTTGTGTAGATAGCTTTATTAACGTAAAATATTCCTCGCTTCAAGTAGCCATGTTTTTTTTTTAAATTCCCCTTTCTTCCGAATGACGGTCGAACGACGCCCCTGGTGGATTAAATCGCTAAGTGTGAAGTTACTACTGGTCCTGACCACACGTAGAATTCTTCTCAACGAAAGATACACTTAAGCTAAGTGCCACGTCGGGAAACCCGTCTGCAACGTAGGATTCCTCTTACGAACGATTTCAAGTGCTTTTTAGGCTAAGTGCGCGTTCTCGGAAACGAGGCCCTGGTTTTAGCTTACTACCAACTCTGCACAGTTTCCCTGTAATAATACTGAATTTGTCCCCCATCTGTCTTTAATTCACTTGTGCACACATACTTTATTTACACTGGAAGAGTGCTCTCATACCTAAATAAAATGAATTGATTAACACAAATTAGCTGTGTTATAAAAACACAGAAACTGCACATTTATGCCCCAGTCCCTACAGAGGAGATGCTGACTGATGTTGAGTGACTATGGTAATGTGATAATGACAATACAGATGTCTCTATTCATCGATATATGTGTGTTCTTTCCACAGTTTGTTCAACACAATTCTGTCACAATCAGTGTCACAACCAGTGAGGTTATTGTTAGACATCCTCTTGTACGGCTGCTGACCAATCACACTTTTCTTACAGAAATGCATATTTAGTTTTCATTAGAAACTATGTAGTATGAATAATCCTTTTTTTTTTTTTTTTACCAGGCTGTGTAAACGGCAGTTTTATAAATTAGAGTTAACATGTGCATGTTTAATGTATTTTTTGGCTGATGTTTTTACCATACATCAACTTCACCACTGCATCTGGAGAGCATATTAATGAGGAGGGTTTATCCACAGCTGGTAACGGACTTGATTCCTTCTGTCTTTTTTTCTCCTTGATTTTAAGATGCCAGTGTGCCACACAGTGAGTAATGCGTTTCCACATTGCATTGCTGCACATTGGTGGTCAAAGCCTGAGGACAGTCTGTGACCACCAGGCCTTTAGGTGCTCCTCAGGCTACTGACCCCCCCCCCCTCATCACACACACACACACACACACACACACACACACACTCACACATGCTCCGGCACCAATCACTGCTGGTTCAAACATTCATTGCTAAACTTGAGCTGCAGCATGTCAAACATGTGAGGTACCGCATACAGCAAGTGGGAAAACCACATTTTCAGGAGGTTGGTGTTTTAAGATCATAATGTTTTAATATCACTTCAACTCTGAGGCTTTCATCACACCATGCGAAAAAGTAAATGAAGTCTCAACTTTGAACACCCCCATAACATGCATGCATAGTTAAAGTAGTTGGCAGTATCAGGAGTCCCCTTCAATGAGAGCAATACAGACAATTGATTATGCTTCATTTTATAGTTACTCACTGCAAATAACATATAATTGCAACAGCAAAAAAAACTTCTCGACTTGGCTCACACCAAGTATGGCAGTGAATGCCTCCAATCTGCAGATATTCGCAGGTTCCACAACGGATCTGGCCCTGATCCAATTCAAATCTGTTGCGGGTCCGGACCCGGCGGCGAACCGGCCGAGTCTGCACTGAGCCTGCTGGTATCTGGTCGTCCTCCTGCTCTGAATTCCCTCTCACCACTTCTCTCCCTCCACCATCTGTCTGCTCATTGACAGTCCAGTCACATTGGAAACAATCCTCAGGCAATAATTGCAACAAACAAAAATTCCTGTTTATCTGGAGGGAACAGCTCTCCTGCTGAATAGGCTTCAGTGTTTGGGAGCTATGGGGAGAAAACAAAAAAAAAAAACTGAAAAAAAACAACAAAAAGGTTTGATAATATATACAGAGAATGAAATCAATTTACCAAACAGTTTTACCTGCTCATATTTGCTGTATTTGTGGTGTGTGTGTGTGTGTGTGTGTGTGTGTGTGTGTGTGTGTGTGTGTGTGTGTGCATGTGTGTTCGTATGTGTGTGTGTGTGTGTGTGTGTGTGTGTGTACGTGTGTGTGCACACGCATTCTTAAATAGCAATGTGTCCACTTAATGTCTTCAATTACTATAGATCATGTCTATGTAGAAATGCTTTTGGGATTTGTGTGCACCTTCCACTGAGTCAGGTGACAATGATGAAAAATGCTTTAAAAAAAAAAACAGTAAACAAACAGCATAGTCATGTAACTGACACTCTCCTTTTCTTTACCTAATGTCTATACCTAATAAACTGAAATTCTGTGTATGACAATTGCATTGTCTTTCGTTTTGCTCATGTTACTGTGGAACACAGAGTTTTGTTAAACACAACTATGACATACCAAAACAGAAGCCACAGATATCTATGATGGAGCGTTGACAACATGGCAGATCTGCTAATCTGACTGCCACCAGCTGCCTCGCTTGATATTCCTGGGTTAATCTGAGGCGAGCACTGTGCGAAGACTTCTAGATTAGCAGGACACAGAGTGGCAGAGAGAGCAAACGCTCAGGCAGACACTTCCAGGCGCAGGGATTCCAGTCATGCCTGTCTTACAGAAATGGCAAACGAGCAGGCGGCGACCAACGGCGGAGCAGTGGAGCCCAGAGAGCCCTTAGCTTGAGAAGGAGAATTGCATTTTTGTGACATTTATGTCCCTCCATGGGAGTTCCCCGAGCCCATTTGATAACGCTGAGGGGCTTGTTGGGAGATGGTCTCACCATCACTGAGGTCCATTAGAAACACTTTATATTCCCCTGCTGGAGACGGAGCCAGCTTGTCACATTCCACTCTGAATTGCTGTGCAGTTAAGGGACCACAGATCTCCGGCCTTGAATGTACTCATCATGTTTTTTACCCTGGTATCACCGTCTTGTAGAGTGCCATGGCTGTGAGAGTGTGCTTTTAGCAAAATGTATGTTTTATGGGAATATGCCATACAATATGCCTTTTAACAGGGACGCTGTAGGGTCAGTGTGTCTCATATGGTATATATTGTCTACCACAGATTTTGAAGGGGAGTAGAATTGAAAGGGAATAGTGGGGCACCCAGCGTTGCCAACCAGTGAACCTGATATTATCCCTGAACAAACCATTAAAAGCAAACATGGGCAAAGATTGCGTTTCTCCTCTTGCTTCATGGATAGTAGGATCTGTCAGGCCTCCTCCCTGTGTCCACACATCTATCCGTACCCCACTACAGGCATCTCTGTGCACACTCCCATCCCCACACACACACACACACACACACACACACACACACACACACACACACGCATACACTCTTGGCTGATAACAGCCATGGGTAAAACTGGTCACGTCCCAGTAGCCCTCCCATGCGACGACGGCAGCCTCAGCCCCAGGCCTGCGGCTTCATTAGTGGCCAGCGAGCTCACCCCACTGAGGAGGCCAGCGGCGGGGGGAGGCCCAGCTCAGAGCCTGGGGTCAAACCACCAAGGCAGGAGCATCTGACGGAGCGACGCTGATGGATGCTTCCACGCTGGAGACCAGTGGCCATCTGGCTGCTGAGAGACACTGCCGAGAACACGCCATCGATCTGTGTCACATCTGGAGTGTGTGTGTGTGTGTGTGTCTGTGTGTCTGTGCGTGTGTGTGTGTGTGTGGTGGGGCAGGGGAGAGGCTCTGAATTTGAAATTGAAACAGAGGCATTGGGTGGTATTTTACTACGTTTCCCTTTCTAGTCTTGTTTAAGTGTTAAGTTGTGGTTAAGTCAATTTGAAATAGTTCCTGGACTGTGAGGTTACATAAATATATCAACAAATGTCACTATTTCTGATGTGTCATAGCAAAAGATCATGAAAAATCAGTAACATCAAAATATGTCATCAGTCAAAAGTTGAAGTGTGATTTTTCAGTTTAAACTCAAACTGGAAAAGTCTGCAGCCTCTCAGACAATCTGAACGCAGTAATATTTAGGTGAAGAATATAATCAGGATTCTGGTAAGATTTAGTTGAGGTTGAATAAGGTTTACAGTCCATACTCTTTCGAAGCTGTATGTGCCTGAAGAGTTGCTTAATCTCTAAATCTGCTAAAAAAAGCTCTCATCTACATTGTGGTTAGTGTGTAGGTGATATCAGACAAAGCAATAATCAATAATCAATCATTCAGAAATAATGAACAGGAGTGCATATTATGTCATATTCACCTATCCACCTATAGTGAATACATGCGATTTCCAATATAATTTTGACACACAGGCACACCTCACACACAGATGAAGAGTAATACATGGACGCTGTGAAAGCTGAAACCTGTTAGATTTACAATCAGATTCTTTAAACATTGCCTGCAAATAATCAGGCTCAAGGGTCATTACATATTTCTCACGGTTAATGCAGTTCATCGTTAAGTAAGTGCTGTGCTAAATATACCCATATACTTAATCACTTGAAAGACAGTGAAGGAAGGAAGGTGCTGGACTTCATCTGCCAGATGTATTCAATTCCTGCAGGCCATTTGACCCAGTCACTGTTGCTCATCCCTCTGTTTTCTCAAGGTTATAGTAATTACATCTCGGTGCATCTTAAAGACATGAGTTCATGTCAATACTCGCTGTAACTTCTTCTTTTTTTCTCCTGAGAAATCCGATGAATCTAGACTGAACACAATGCACTGGAAAAGCATTTAATAAACAAGAGAAAAAAAGGTAACAATGAACAAAAAAATTAAGTATCCACTTTTCACCACAATATTTACACAGTGCTTTGTTCAGCAAAACAGCCGAGTAGGCTACATCCATCCTTATTTGGTGGTACTATTTGACAGCAGGCTCTCCCCATTGTTCGTTACATTAAAAGCTCTGCCACTCAGTTGTCCTAATGCTACCCTGCTGAGCGCAAAGGCTAGGGATGTGTAAGAGAGTGGTGATTATAGTATCCGCTGCTCAACGGGAGGCTGTGGCTGGAAAGGGAGGACAGGGGAAGACCAAATGTCTCCATATTGTTATCATTTATCTTCAAAGCAAAGCACATCCATTGATGTGCAATGTGTTATTTTTGAAACAGGCTTAAAGGCACGTTGCAATTTTCAGTCAACCCCCTGCAGAGGTAGGTATGACAATTTGTGGGCACAGCAATATTCTGCAGGTATTTGTCCATGATAGAAGCTTGGTGTTTTTCATATTCATGTACGCATCACAAGCTAATGCTGCATCAATGTAATCACACTCAAAATGGTGGATGTTGGTGAAGACCATACATTCAACCAGAAAGGCACTCGAACAGTGCAATCCTCCACCAAGGCCTAAGCAGAAAGTAAAAAAGGATTCTTGGAGTTGAGAACTAAAATGCAGCTTTAATGTGGACATGCCCATGCTGACAGGCTGTGCTAACGCTGAGTAGCTAACACTCATTAGCAGTTAACTTTTTTTGCATGAATGCTGAGATGAGCTATTGATAACTCATGAGGTGACTGCCCCCAGAGAGACTCATATTGAGAGCTTAGAGGTTCTTAGGGGTTTCATTTGACATCAGAAACAGACTGTTAGTCTCACTGTAGGTTGCCGCTTAGCAGTGGTAATGTGCCAGCGTCCCACTGTTCGCATAAAGTGGCAATTTAGCTAATGGTGCAGATGTTTTTTTGTTTTGTTATTTTTTAGTATTATTTTCTCTCCTTCCCACGTTCTTTCTTTGTTTTAATTTCTTTCTTTTTTGTGTTTTAGTTTGTGTTTTAGTTTAGTTTAGCTGCTCCCTAATGTTAACAACTGGAGTTTTGAACGCTAACATGAACCCAGAGGCTCTTAACACTGTTATGTCAACAGCTGTTGTATGTATGTGCATATGCTGCACCTGCTTACATTTTCCCATCTGGAACTATGAAATATTGATACCACGTGTATTCTAATAACACATAGGCATACCATGTGTATCCCAATAACACATAGACATTGATACCAGGTATATCCCAATAACATATAGACATTGATACCAGGTATATCCCAATTACACATAGACATTGATACCAGGTATATCCCAATAACACATAGACATTGATACCAGGTATATCCCAATTACACATAAACATTGATACCAGGTATATCCCAATAACACATAGGCATTGATACCAGGTATATCCCAATAACACATAGGCATTGATACCAGGTATATCCCAATAACCCATAGACATTGATACCAGGTGTATCTGCCACATCGGACACAAAAGAGAGTAGGGGAAAGGGCAAGCCGTTTGCAATAACACATGTGTGACAGAAGGGGAAAGGAGGGAGAAGGAAAAAGGTCAGGATGGCTATTTTTCTTAAATCAATTTGTCTCTTTCTACAAAGGTTTCTCATTTGTAGATCAATGGCCATACTACAAAATTAGCTGTGGTTAAAGAGAAATTGGAACTGTGCACTTCAGCCTTAAAGAAAAAAAATGAGTGTGCAGCTGAAAGATATAGGAAATAGACTGACATATTGGAGGCAATATAATCTCAATGAAGAGCATCTTAACAAGTACCTCTTTATCTTCGCAAGGCATTACAAAGAGACTAATGAGTTTGTTTGAGGTAGGACTGGAAAAAATGTCCTTTTCCTTAAAAAAAGGGGATTTTATACAGACAAGAGACAAACTGAATTGGATTTTCAAACTGACGTATTAATTGACGTGCAATTCCACATCATAAACAACACGATTCAACATCAACCTATTTTGACGATCATATTAATGTATTTGTTTAATTTAGTGTTTTCTATTATTTTGTATTGCTCTTTCATTGCAGTTGCAGCTCTTGCACGGGTATGTGTTCCAACCAACTCTTCTCCAGATGTCTCTGTGATCTCTACCCTTCTACCCTCTACCCTTAGGCCAACCTTATACTCCATTCCACCGAAACCAGAAATGAATCAGTGTGCAAGAAAATATGCAAATAGTGAGGTGGATGAGACCCTTATCAGCTGATAGTAAAATACAATGACATGGGAGCAACACACATCAGCAGATGCAACACAAAGTGGCAGTTTTGGGTATTAGTCATAACAAAAACATTTGCCTTGGGCACTTACCCTACCCTGGCCTCCCTGACATTATGACCCTGCATCCCTTCAACTTTACCAAACCATTTTAAAGCGACAGGAGAGAGCCAGGACTGCCACTGATCATAAATGCAAATTCAAATGTTAATGCTAATACACCAGGTTGTCAGCCCCAAATGATGAACCTTGCATCTTGCACTTCCCAGTTGATTGCAAATAGCCTTCCTCGGAGATGGAGGCACAGAGCAGGCCTACAGCTCACCCTTACAGTTCCCTCGTCACGCATGTCTATAAATGTGAGAGAAATAGCCATTTCAAATAATTACACTAGGAACTGCACCATAAAACCGTGTAGACAGATGAGGAGGCAGGGTGCTACCCATCTACTGCTATAATGGATCAAGTGGTTTTGATACAAATGGTGCGACCGAGACCAAGGTCATATTAATAAGAGATTGCTCAAGTGGAAAGCAAAAAGAGCAAAAGCAAGTGCTTAGTTGACCAAACACACTGGCCTGAGAGCAAGTGTCTATCCTAAACTACCCATGAGGCACTTTTTCCTTTCTTTTTAGGAGTAATTACATACAAGGATTAGAGGACAAATTCCAGGAAAAGCATTAGCAATTAGAAGTCCTGCAGCCGTCAAGGTATGCAATTATGGGCAGTGTATGTGATTAAGGAAAGAGGTTCAATAAATTACATTAACATACTTTTAAAGTCACTGAGGAGAGGCTGCAAGGGCCCTAAAAGAGGCCGAAGACGGAGTGTGGGTATCGATTTCAAATCCCCAATGGAAATTTATTTGGAGCCTGCGGAGGAATGAGGGTCAGAGCAGAGAAAGTCCTCTCAAATGCAGTCCCACACAAATGCAGTCTGTCTAGATTTCTCGGCAGAGGAAAGACTCTTGTAAGTACATAACTGGCTGGATAAAAGGAAATCCTTTCACCGAACCACTGGGGCCAAAGGGGTGCATGAAGGTGAGTTTGTGGCGGTCCAAACACTGTGACAGATATTCAATTAAAGGTAGGTTCCACCTATAGAATATGCAAAAGCTTCAATTTTCCTATCATCATTTCAGTCTAGACATGCAAAGCACAACAAAGGGTCTGTGAGAAGCAGATTTCCTCCTTTATCCTGCATATTCCACGGAAAATTCTTCTTGTTCTTCTCCTTAACAGAGAGGGTCCTTTTGGCTTCAGACACTGATCATCTCAGTCGTCTTACTCTCTTTTGATCTCGTTGATGATAATTTACTCAGGCAAACCAGGTGTGCCTCCTTAATGAGCCATTAAGTTCACAGACGCACTGAACGTTAGTGAACCACAGACTCGTCTGTGCTAATTGATGGGACAGGCCAGCGGAGCCAGGAGAGGGCCGATTTTGAAGGGTGATTAACCAAAGTTCCCCTCCACAGAAGATGGCAGGGCTGCTTGTCGGGCATCTTTTTTCCCCCCTCAAAGGATGTTTCCCTCAGCTCCTTGAAGTCAAGATGGAGAAAGAAGACCGGAGGAGTGGAAGTATTAGAGAAAGAGAGAGAAAGGAAGAAAGAAAGGGAGAGGGAGAGAGGGATGAAGCAGGCCTGGCAGGGCCTGAAACACAGCTGCCGCCTTTAATCGACTTTTCGGATGGGGGGAGATTTTTCCATCCGCAGACCCTGCACACCTCCAAATCCGCTCAGAAGCCCACTGGCAGGGAAGCTGGCCCCCCTCTCGTCTCCCCTGTCAGACGGCACCTTTCAACCCATCCGCTGACAGCCTGGCACCGCGCAGAGATCAGGGTCTGGGACGAATGCACTGGCAGTGCCGCGGCGGCGGCCTCTTTACGGTGGAGGAGCCTAATTGCACCCGGCATTTCCAAACCCCCTCATAACTGGCACATGTCCACCTCTCTCTCCCGGCACTCGGAAAGGCTTATGGGAATGTTCCTGCCCAATGCAAATTAGAGCGCTGACAGAAGACTTTTATGTCTTTTGTCACCTTTTCAAGATCACAAACTTTGTGAAAAGTTTTAGGAGCTGTGAAATAGAATGTGTTCACATTAGTCAGTATAGTAACTGTGCTCGTATGCAGTCGATGACAAAAGCTTAAGAGCACTTTGGAAAATGTACCTTTTTCTTCTCTTCTGAATGCAGTGATTGCATTAGAATTAAAATTGATTGCATGAGATTGCGTCATCCTTAGGTCGGCCTATTGTAGTACTTTAATCAACCATTAACACCGCCACTGTGCTGCATTAAGTGTTTACTTTTATAAAAACACACAAAAATGGATTTGAAAAAAAAAGCATCACTTTCAAGCATCCCTAGGTTCTCAAATTTCATAACTGCACTTCCAAATTTCATAACTGCAGGAGATTGAAGTGCCCTCTGTACATCCATGAATACCTTTTTACCCATTTCATGTTTTTTTTAAAGAAAAGGCGAAACAGTGAAATGCGGCATGATAGTAAATTCAAAGGTGAGTACAATAGGCTGACATAAGGATGATGCATTCTTAAGAGTGGTCTTAACCTTGTGTTTATGACTGTATAGGATATTAATAGGCCATGACAATGATTGTTTGAATCATAATTTTTTTCCTATTTCTTTTTGTGGCTTTCCCTATATGAACCCATGCAAATGTCTCCAGAAACTCCCTCTGAAGTTTGGTTTAATATTTCAGACAGATACAAGAAGGCATTGCAGAACATGCCGTTTAAATGCTGGCACCACAGCCTAAAAGGACCATACCAGCTACACCAACTTCTGTCATTCCCAAATGTATGTGACGGGTGCCTTTGTATTATTCCTCTACCTTATAACCTACAATGTCTATCTTCTACCTATCCACCGTGGGTTGAATGCACTGTCGTTAACTGCTTGCGATTGCCATTTAAGAGGGGTGTCAGAATCCTTTGCAAAATGGCTGCCATCCCTCAAGGAGGAAGGCACATGGCTCATGACATCATTAAGTGGATGGGACCTTCAAGGTGATGGCTGCAGTCTGAGCCTCACTCCCCTGGACAATCAATCCTTCTTATGGCACCACTTACCTTCCAACGGCCCCCTAATCTATTTTTAATATTTGCCAGATAAGTGCACTCACTGACTGTCTAAGAAAGAGGAACATTTATTCTCACAGCTGAGGAGAGAGTGACAGTCTCCGCTTGTCGTAAAATGTTAGACTTAAAAGGAGTCTTTTTTATTCCAGAGCTTCTTTTACCCTCTGGAATAAAAAAGACTCCTTTTAAGTCTAACGGAAGGTGACGCAGGGAAGCCCATCAATTCAATTCAGTCCAATTCAATTTTATTTATATAGCACCAAAACAAACAAAAATTCTCAAGACCATCATAAGTCCATGATTCAGTAAAGCCAAGGAGTCAGTCATGCTGTTTGCCTTATGTCTTGTAAGGTCAGTATCTTTAGAGTTAAAAAAAAAACGATTAATGTAATTATGGTGAGGTGTAATATTCAATCATTCCATGTCCTGAAACAATATAAATATTCATAAATCCAAAACTATGCACCATCTATAACATAATATCATCGCCTTTTCATGTGAAATGTGAATCTGTTCTCAGGACCAAAAAAACAGCACGCAACCTGCAAACTGGCCATTGTAATCCTGTTTATACAGATACATCTCTATGGACAAAATAGACGTAGCAACCACTTCAAATTGAATTTGCTTTTTAAAGTGCTCTTTAGTCAGAACAATATCTTAGTACAACTACATTATTATGTTTTGAATTCTGCTACATACTGATTGCAGTATTATATAACAGTTGCATTTCGGCATTTGACCAATTACATAGACTAGTGAATAGTGAAAGACACAAACATGAGCTTTTCTGAAAAAGATGGTAAAAGTTGATAAAAAAAAGTAAAAAAAGTTAGATAGATAGATAGATAGATAGATAGATTTATGTGCAGTAGATATACTTCATTAATCCCCAAAGGGAAATTGCAGGCCAAAGGGAAATTGCAGTTCACTTTACTTAAATACTTAGTGGTCTTAGAAACTAAGTTACATTTAGAACTGATTTTAAATCATTGTTCTGAATCTGATGGCCCCCGGCACACTGAGAGCTAGAAAACCTGGAACAAAGATGAATGAACACACACATTAGACAGAGCAGGACACCAGGGAAGGAGCAGCATGCTCAAACCTCAAAAGCGAATGCAACATGGACATGGACATCTCCATGGACAACCTCAATCAGAACTTCAACTGAAACTTCCATCAGCTATGCAAAACAAACCACCAGACACTGCTCTCATCACTGGCACTGTAACCTCTCAAGGCGACGTGCAGATAAGATCCCAGCCTGTGTCAGAATCAGGCGCTGCCTTAAAGTTTCCACCTAGTCTCTTTCCTATCCCGCCGAGTGCAGATGGCTGTTTTATTAGTGGATTGAAATGAGCTCTTACGATTGATGAGAAGCACGTCTTAATCAATGCCGGTTGCATGATAAGTGTTTACCATGTAGATTATGGCACTGCTGCGTCTTATAGAGAGGCTCTCCTTGTAGTTTTGATACAATCAGCACCTTGCTGCACTTACCAGATGTTTCTTGACTCCCAGCGCCGCCTTCACTGCAAGCTGTGAGCTGATTAATTACTCTGACATTCAACTTCTATTTCTCTCTACTTTTTTACCCAAGGAGATTTTAAGAATGTCAGTGGCAGAGATACTGTGTTGTGTCTGAGCTGAGCGAAGTTGCTATGACATTTCAACATGGCTAGACCCATGCCACTCAAGATTGTGTGATATTTGTCTCCTGGAAATAAAACGAAAATCTGGTAAAGAAGGGAGACTGTTGAGGAGTAACAGCTACAGAAGCAGAGAGGACTCTGCGGTTTTCACTAAGCTTGCCCTGTGTGAGGATTGTTACTAGGGGCTCTGATCCCCAGCTGAATGCTTGCCTGGAATATAGATACCTCGGGTGACATAAAAGTAGCAGCACTTGTTTTTATATATTTCCATTTTGAAATGCTTTCAGGCCTGGAGATTAAAATGGAAGCCTTTTGTACTTGTCATAGTAAAAACCTTTGGATCAGCCTCAAAAGGGATGACATCCGATGGGGATTGTGGGGGCGGTGGGACTCAAATGTTTGGCAAGGTCGCCATGACATTTTGGACTTCCTGTCTCTGTCACTGCATTGGTCCCCAAAGGATGGAAATAACAAGTCATCTATTACATGCCAACATTGTTTACATCTTGTGAACACCAGGGGGAATATTGTCTTAATTAGGCATATTTCCCCCACTGGGTAACAGCAAGATCACCTTGGTACTCCGGGTGGCTGTGCTAAAAGCGAGTGTGGGAGCATTGAGCACTGAGCTCTGATTCTGCAGGCAGTGGCTTTGGGCACTGGTATAAATAATGAGACGGACAACTGTGGACAGCCGCATTCATACACTGAAAAGCAGTAGTTATCACAGTTCAATTACGGCCCTCTGCTTTGCACCTAACACAAGGATATTAGCTAAAAGATCGGTCTTCTGATGTGACACGTTTTTTTTTATATATTCTTATCTTGCTAGCACTACAACTCAAATATTGTCATTAATTTAAGCAGTTTAATGATAGTCTTATGACAGGGGTTAGTAATTAAATATTCCAGTTTTTCCATGAACCACCGTTGGTTTAACTCTCATGTGTGGTTGAATAAAATGTTTGTAAGCATTTTGAGACAAGGTTTGGAACCGTGATGCCTTAGTAAATATGAAATGTATAAACAAATGGGATGATCAGTATTTATTCCTTATAGTGGATTTGTTACATGTGCTACCAATATGTGAAAAATAACCTTGCAGTCAGTCAATCCGGCTGTTTTTGCTATTTCACATAAAAGGATAAGCATATGGAGTGTACATTTGCACAGCATCTTGGGGAAACATCATGGGGGAAAAACAGGAGCTTTTGAATGTATCCATTCTTCCGTGCATGATTCATCACTGGTATTGATTCAGCCTCATCAAAAATGAATCTAGTTTGATTCACAGAGGGATTTTCTAATATTCTGTCTGTGTCGCATCTTTAGATGGCAGTGTTAAACCAGAAGCTGAAAAATTGAGAAACTGCATAAAGCTGCAGAGTGTTTCTCATTTGTAAAGCCAAATAAACTACTCTTCTTTGTACCCCTATCATCACAGCACACCTTATTCACTCCACGCATACCTCCATCAAATATGAATGAGTTTCTAATACCCCATTTGAAAACTAATAAGGATGTATTTACAGTGGATGAGGACAAGTGACACTAAATACAAATAAATCATCGCCTGCAGTAATATAAACAGGCCTAGAAGACTTTGTTTGAAAAGTAGCAGCTTCCTGAAGATGAGCAACGACATGCTGATTATTCATGACTTTAAGTATGAGTTATTTGCATGACTGGAGAGCACACACTGCTTGGGTTAATTCACGCTGGTAGAATCCATATCAAGGTTAAATTCTTGGTGTGTGTTACATGCAAATGCGTTGCAAGGTCCTCCGTCTCTGAATAAGCAACCAAATGTAGGGTCATTCTTTCTTTTTTGGGTTTCATTTAGCAAGGCAACAAACTATCGCATTTTACTATCCTTGTATTTAAAAAGGTTCTAAACCATAAAAAAAACAGGAGGAGTGAAGGGCGAAGCGTGAAGCTGATTTGGCACTGGATTTTCCTCTGAGCTGGTTGGGGGCTTGCCTTCCTTGCCTGGATGGCTCAGTCCAGTCAGCTGGAGCTAAAATTGACTTTCCTGTTTTAATGCGTTCTTAGGGCTGGCATGCTGGGGGGGAGGGCGTCGCGGCCGGCTATGTAATAAGACAGCAGTGGGGCGTGTCCTATCCGGCACGCACCGAATGAAGCCGTCCAGCCTCCCTTGCTCTCTCTCTCTCTCTCCATCTCACTCTCTCTCTTTCTCTCTCTCCGCCTCCGTGACCACAGAACATCGTGTCGCAGCCTGCCACCCCAGCAGAGTGCACCCACACCACAGTCGACGTGCACGCAGCTTGGGATTTAAATTGGAACACAGACTTCCCGGTTCTGTGCCGCCTCAAAGCCAGACCTGGGCCAAACCCGGGTCTGCCAGCGCAGGGGCAGAGGAGCAGCGTCTGACCCCCTGCTGATGCATCCCAATCATTCCTCCTCACTGATCAAAGTGCAGGATCTCAGCCTTACCTCTGGACAAAAACATAAACCACTAGTGTATCCATGAAAAAGCTAAATCTTTCTTGCTGTTGCTGTTGTTTTTGTTGGCTTCTTCACAAGGACAAACAGCAGCAAAACCATTGTATGTCTGATTATTTTGTACCATGTGTGCCAATTTAAGAGATAGTATCTTAATAAAACAGTAAATTGCATACTGGATATTTGAGTAATATGATCTGCTGTGGTGTGTCTGTAGTGTCATTTGTCATATTTGTGGATTTGAGAAGTATTAAGATATCTCCAAATTCTCTGGACTGTGACAGCCTATCGCATAAGGAATACTTCGCAAGTACATATGGAAGGTAAAGAAGTCAGCTTGTGATGTTCCGCATTGATTTAACTTGCACCTTTTGCACTGAAACCTAGTGAAGACACTCTCCTTATCCAATCGGTTTATATTACTCAGCGTCTTCTACACCACAACCATGAAAGACAACAGAAAAACATTCAGAAGTGATCAAAGATTTAAAAGTTATCAAACTCGTGTTTGTTGCTTCACGCCTGGCCTCAGCCTAATATCCAAGTTATCCTTGCTCAGCAGGCAGCAAAGGATCTGGTCTTTGGTCTTCTCTGCAAGGGAAGCCATTCAATTAGTGGCCTAGCTGTTAGTTGATGCCTAGTATCTGTAATGGCCTTTCCTCTCGGAGCCCATTGAAACAGACCTACATGGTGCAGGCTCTGAGTGAATTATTTAACTCGGCTCATTAATATGAATCTGTGTTATTAAACAAGGTACATAATCTTTCTCTCTCTCTCTTTCCTAAGGGTGGTCTCTACTGCAGGGCAATGTAACTCAGGAAACAGGCACCCATGGGCTTTCACATACAGCATAAAGCAAAGAAAATATCTTTCACTCGACCTTGTCTCCTCACTGGCTTTATCTTTTATGTGTGCACCATTTTGTGCATTTCCGCTGTACTTACAAGATCCTTTTGTTGAAATACAAATGACTGCAAAGTGGTGTTAATTGGAAATGTCTCCCGGTATTTGATACTATGAGGAACAAGTGTTACAAAAAGCCTCACTTGTACAGGATCAGTCAAAAAAGCTATTCCCCTTCTCTCCCAGCACTGCCATGATATCAATTTATGTCTTCCTGTGTAACCCCAATGTAGTGTTTTGTAGATGGACCTTGTACGACTGCTGGGATTTCTGTCATGGTCAGGGTGGACTAACTCCCTTAACAATTCAAGGTTCAAAATCTGCACTGGTCATGTTACATGCCCTTAGCTAACAACCTCTCAGGGTTTTTCCACTTACAAGTGTAGGTGTGAGATCAGTGTGAGGGGAGGCCTGGAGAAAATCTTGGAATCCACAGCAGATAAAGATGCCAGGATGTGTGTGTGTTATTGTGTGTGTGTGTGTGTGTGTTATTGTGTGTGTGTGTGTGTGTGTGTGTGTGTGTGTGTGTGTGTGTGTGTGTGTGTGTGTGTGTGTGTGTGTGTGTGTGTGTGTGTGTGTGTGTGTGTGTGTGTGTGTGTGTGTGTGTGTGTGTGTGTGTGTGTGTGTGTGTGTGTGCCTGCCTGTATGTGTATGTGTGTGTTAGAGGGTGAGGGTGGGCTGAGGTTTGGGGCTCTCTCAGGGGTTGGTGAAGCCATTGCTTCTGAGCATGTCAGCCCATTAGAGTGTTTCTGCTGTTGATTAGTAATACTTCCATGCCACATCGCTGAAGCCAGAGAAAAGCCACACATCTTGACTGCTTAAATATGGCCAGTGGTTTAAAATCTTCCTAGAGGCAGCAGTGAGTTTGTGATAGTGCTCGGGTACATTCAGGCTGATACAGTCTTGGATAAATTGCTGTCATACTAATATAATGTATTGATGCTAATATACTAATAGTGTTGATTTGTGTTCATGGTTTCAGTGAATTTATGATGCAGTTTATAGTATGATCTATCTAAATATGTTAATATGAAATGTAGCTATTATGAGGACCCAAACTATTATTGGTCAACACAACCTTAGCGCTTAGCTTTGTCATGACATTGAGTTATTATTGTGTTGCCTATAAGTGCTTAGGTGTTTATTGATTTGGCATGATAATAAATTGCTGTCTTTTGCAAGCCCTAATCAATTTCTTTACAACAGTATAATTACATGTGAACAAAGCTACAGCTATCACCGGTTTTACTGTTGAGACTGTGAGCCTTGTCTAAACCAATCATGTTTTCTTTTTTCCCCCACAACTTGTTCACGGATCATAAAGTTCCATTACGTGCAGCGCCATTTTGCTTGTTAAATGTCAAGGGATAGGACTTTAATTAGTCAAAGTACATATTTAATTAACTTAAAGAAAGGACTAGGGCCTAGTTCAATGTAATTAAACAAAGCCTCCTGACATATCCATTTCAGTGGCTGTCACCAGCCCATAAATGTACACGCTTTTGTCCTACTTCCTAGTGATGCGGACATGAGTTGTCAGTTCAATTCTCCAACCAATGACTCCAGCAATAGCACAGCAACAACATCCCCCAACATACAATCCCTGATCACATTCTTTTTTGGCATTTGCGGTTTGCTCCAAATTGTTGATACCCATCGAATTAAATAAGAATCAAACAGTCACATAGCGTGTCTAGCTATTATGAAAACCATCAATCAAACACAACACAACAGTGACCCGAAACACAGAGCTGCATGGAGTGGAAGGTCAGCAGAAGTTGGCATTAGGTCACTAGTGACATGCTGGCTTTCCCCTGCTTCTTCTACATGCTGACCTTGTCAAAGTCATCCTCCGAGTACTAACCCCCCCCCCCACTCCTTCTCCACTGGCACGTGCCCCACTGCTAGTGCCGATCTCAATGAGTCGTGACATAAGGCAGTCTATCTCCATGGCATTATAGATGAGGTCAGTGCTCATAATTGCCTCAGCGTGGGCCCTGTGTAACATGCACACACACACACACACACACACACACACACACACACACACACACACACACACACACACACACACACCCACACACACACACACACACACACACACACACACACACACACACACACACACACACACACACACGCACACACACACACACACACACACACACACACACACACACAAACACACACACACACACACTCACACACACACACACTCCAAGGTACCCCCCGCCTGAAAGAGCAGCTGGCGTCAAACCAGGTGTGTCAAAACATTATCAGGGACACTTCTCCTTGTCTCTCCCCATCTCCAAATTATCCTTTAAATCAGAGAGTGGGGCCACTCATTGTGCCCCCCCCCCCCCATCTCTCTCTTTCTCTCCTGTGTGCCTGGTTCTCCTGAATTAATATAGTCTTAATTTGCTCATTAGCTCTGTCAATTCAGGCATTGGGTAATAGGCGAGTGCATCCTCACTCTGATGTTCTACCTAACAATTATCTTCACCGTTGCCCTTGGGTGTGGGGCAAATCTAGTTACAATATGCTTTTCTGTGTCCTGCATTTTTTATTTTGTATAAATGTGTATTAATTTGATCTTCATCTGCAGGTGTAAAATTTGGGTCAAATGAAATGGCTAGAAAATGAAATGAAAACTCTGTCCGCATATGTAAAGTACAGATCTATTGCCTTCATTGTGAATACAGAGAGAGGCTGTCGGAAGAGGCTGCTTTTGAAGAGACTCATGGAGGACCATGGAAGGAAACTGCATGGGCCATTCTGATGAGGATTCCATCATTTTTAAGGTTTCTTCCGGTGGCTGGTTCGCTTCTCTCTCTCTGCCTGCCGTTGGTGTCACTCTACCATCAAAGCCTTTGCCCCAAACTTGTTCCTCTCTCATTATTCTCCACCGGGGGGGTTGCAGTGTGCCAAGACCACACAGAGCAGCCCCCCTCACGTGCTAATTTGATGCACCCCAGGTTGACTGCTGGGGAGATTAACTGACACATTTTCTGTCTCTGTTCATTTTCAGACACAGACACAGACCAAGCACAGACAAAAGGCTTTTTTTCCCCCAAATAGATAAAGTTCAGTTTTGTATTTTCTCTGGATTGATCAAACCACTCGTTTGTTTATTCCTTTGTGTCTTGACCCGATGCTCTCCATACAATAACAATCCCCTCACTGTGGGGAAATGTGTTCCACTCGCTGTGCACTTATATCCATATTAATAACCTGTCAGTTAATCAGGGGCTCTTTTGTGTGATATAACCTCTCATAGAGTGAATGACACCGGGGCAGCTCCGGGCCGGGTCCGGCGTGGACGTGGACCACACACTGCCGTACTCTCAGCCACTTGTATGCAGAACAATGCCTGTGATTAGTACCCCGCTCGTAATGACTTGACTTGATTAAGCGAGGAAACAGGAGAAGAGGCTCATGCACAAGCCCCTGCTGGGTCACAGCAATCAGATTTCAATCATGGCACGCCAGATTTAGCTATATGGTACCACAGGATATGAGAAATCTGCAATGTTGCACCGAAATGGAGCAGGCAATATGGCTTGAAAACCTGACATGAGATACATGTTTTTACTTGTTTGTGGCGTAACTGCATAGTCTGTCCGACCCAGTGGGCATTGCTTTTGAGACTAAAGGTGGATGCTTAGACTTTGGTGCAATGTCATTCCCCGCAGTTTATTTTGTGTGTGGATAGAAAAAGCATGTACTATGAATAACAACATGCCTGAACAAACATCAATGCCGTTTTACTGGAATTCATTCAAGGCAAACTGCACTTGTTGCCCAATGCCCAAACCATTTGATAACCCTCCTATTTTGACAATAACAAGAACCCTCTTAAAATAACTGGCACCAATTTCCCAACAGGCTCTCTGATGTAGCATCATTCACTACTGCATTAACTATTTCATACTATGTTAATGTTTTAACTCTGTTTATTGAATGTTTGTTTAGAGATCATTGATGTAAAGTATAAATCATTTATATACTGTATATCCGTATGGGGAGTCAAGGAGGTGTTAGGTATGATGCTTTCCTTTTGACACAAACTAGTTTTTAATTATTAAGAGGGCTGTTGTCTAAATTGACCCAATGTCTCACCATTTACCACAGAGGGCTTCAGTAGACTGGATATGGACCAGGGCTTAGTGTCTATTGTGTATAGCGGAGCTAAAACCTTCACAGTCAATTAGTGCTAGATGTAATGCTGTAAGGGTCATAAGGCAAGCAATCTAGATATATCTGTGCTGTATAATGCATAGATATGCTTTTAGGGCTTAAAATAGTTAAGGTCTGTGCATCAAAAAATAAAAGTGCCAGTGGGTGGTCACCGCAAATAGCATTACATTCTGCATTAGGATAAGCTGTTAGTGCTGAAATTAGAGTTGTGAATTATTAATCATAATGTAAAGTTAAATACTAAATGCCATGCCATTGCACTTTTTAAGTTACACTAAGGAAAAAAAGGACCTGTTGTTTATTTTATGGCTACTCACATTTTTGTAGATGGATGCCTGTTTAAAAAAAAAACAAGCATGTGTATTTTTGTACTTAAAAGTGTTTGTACCAACAGAAGCCTTTCCCACGATGTCTGTCTGTAACATGGCTATTTCTGCACTAAGCTCCTGTGACAAGGCACACTGTAGCTCACTGTGAGTCAGGCAGTGGAGAATCAAACGTGGTGCTGAGACATCTAACATTCTAACATTATCCACCGCTGGGGCACTGCGTCTGTCACCATCGGTGACCTGAATGGGATATGTACACCCACACTATACACACAAAGGTGAAGAGAAACTGAATGTATATGACATGTATATGTATACTGTATTCTGCATTGGCACACTGCAAATGCCACACACACATATATAATTTATATATTCATACATACATGTACATACATATACAACATATAGTGTTATATTAATGATATATATTAAACATGTCTGTGTATATGTGTGTATGAATGTGTATCTGTGTCTGTGCATACTGTATGTGTGTGTTTGTATAAGTAGGATGGTGTAGTAGGTCGCACCTGACACAGGGCTCTGCAGGTGAGGTGTAAAGAGTGCCCCAGGGCACGCGGCACCTGCTAGAGCAGTGGACCAGGCTTTTCATTTCAGATCATTGGCTCAGGCTTGGCCCAGCAGGATGTTAGCGCATGTTGACTTTGAAAGTTTGTTTCATTTTTTCCTTTCTTTTAAACCTCTTGTCGGCAAGAAAAAACTTCAAAGTGAACTCACATAAAGTAAAACTTTCTAATTAATTAAATTTCAGTGTTCAAAGCCCGTCAGGCACTTGAAGAACAACAACTAATGCATTAAAATGCACAGATTGCCATTCATGTAGACATTCACAGAGGAATTTGGTCAGTGAAAGTGAACATGAATGTCCTCTTTTGTGCACACCGAGAAGTATATTATCTACTGCAGCTACAGTGTTTGTTTTAGTTTCTATCAATACGTTTATAGCCATAACAGTCCATAAACAAAAAAAAAAACGTTTCTGGTTTATAGTGTGACTCTAAAAATGCTTAATCAGTCGTTGCGTATAAAAGACATTTAGTAAGACTAAATCTAGAAATGTGTTTACATTGTTGCTAACAGTCTAAAATATCAGGCACCACTCATGGCCATATTTGCCCGTAAATAAGGCAGAACTAAATTGTGAGATCTCGAACACTGCAGTGAAGCTTTTCTCCGTTCCTATCTGCTTTTGATCCTCACCCACTGCATTTCAAAGTCCTGATAAAACATGACAATCTATCCAACTTCCACCGAGGCTTCTGTCCGCTCCATGCGGCAGCTGAGTTATCTCTGCAGCGTTTCCGGGGCGATAGAACACAGAATCAATTATGAGTACACAGATACGCGGGAGGTTTAGTCTGCGAAAAGATGCTTCTTGACAGCTATGATGATATGATGGTGGTAAATAAGCCGTGTACATTTCGGGGGCTAAAAATAACGTGCCCTCGAGCAAAAGGCTGCGTGGCAAGATAAAGAGGAGAGAACAGCGTGTACAAAGCCTGGGAATTTTAAATTAGACATGGAGAAAGAATAGCACTAAATGCTAATAACGGTGGCAGTGACAAGTGGAATTAGAGTGCTTGGATGGTTTTCCTCAATTCTCTCATTCATCCAAGCTTGACATGTGATGGTAGGCTTAAAACCTGTTGAGCCGATTTAGAGGGGCACATAACAAGTACAATCACTGATACTGAGGTGCATAATGTTCGTAATCACAAGATGGTTGTGAAGTCTGGTTTAACTGATACCAGAAATAATGGGGAAAAACTCTAATCATGAATAGCATAGTTTGTCTAGTCTGATCTGCTTTGATGATTTAACAGTGAAGAACGCATGGGATGACATTCGGTTATGAACCGTCGAGCTGTCAAGGACATCGTCAGTTGGGCTTACAGCAAAGTGGCAGACAAACAAACAACTAAAAACGGGCCTCTACCAGGCTTAGCTTAGACTTCAGCTTCATGAGTTACAATCTCTCAAATGTGCTAGTGATATGCTTTTGAAAGAGCATCCATGTTTCTTCAGTGGGCATTCATTGCTGCTTGATCCAAATCTTTTTGCACTATACTTTTCCGTGCACTTGTAATATCAAGGAAATGTGTAAACTTAACAGGCTTATTTCTGCAACTCAGCCCCTGTATTCTACCAAACACAAAGCATAAAAAATGTACGAGCTATGAACTTCTTGAGTCAAATGTTAACTTGGTTTGAATAACTGAGAGTAATCAGGCAAGCGTCCGGTACACATGGTGAACCTCCACCACTGCTTGTAAAATGAACTATACAAGCTGTCATAAACTGCAGTCCATAAACCTTTATGGTGGACACTGCTGCTTGGTATGTGGCTTCACAAATTAATGGCGTATCAGAAAACAAACAGCCGAGAAACAGCTAATTCTCAGGCCAGTACAGCCAGGTCCAGCCATCCTGAAACGGGGTAGAAAACAGTCCGTGAGGGCTGAAGCTGTGACAGCTCTATGTCACACCTAGGGAGAGTTCATTTCTACAGTTTGTTATTGTGTTGAGAGGGCCCTGCTCCCAGTGTGTGACTGCTGCGAGGATGGAGGATGCACCATGCCGTGTGTTTTGCCCTTTGGGATAACTGTGAAGATTAATGGACAATTCCTGTTGTCACCCCCACCTCGCTCCTCTCCTTCCCTTTCCTCTCCTCTCCCCTCTACTTCTCTTCTCTCCTCTCCTCCACTCCACTCCTTTCCTTTCCTCTCCTCTCCTCTCCTCTCCTCCCCTCTCCTCTCCTCTCCTCTCCTCCCCTCCTCACCTTTCTCTTATCCTCTCCCCTCCACTTCTCTCCTCTCCCCCACTCCACTCCTTTCCTCTCCTTCTATCTTTACTCCTCTCCCCTCCACTCTCCTCTCCTCCCCTCCCCTCTCTCCGCCACTCCTCTCCTCCTCTTCTCTCATCTCATCTCCTCTCCTCTGCTAGGCATGGGCACCGCTAACGGAGACAAATCAGAAAGGACACGCATTATCCTGTCTCATCGTCCGAGCGTCTGCCTCGCCATAATGGCCTCACCTCTGTGTGATCATCAGCCTGCGTTAGGGGCCTGGAACGGAATCGATAGTTTTCTAAATGCAGCCGAATCGTTCATCATAACAGGCCTTGTGCGTTTGCCTTTCTGTCCCCCCCACCACCCACTCCTGCCACCTCTCCAGACGCCTGCTGAATTCAGACTGTTCAAAACAACAGACACTTCATTTGCAAAAAAGCTTTTGCTAGATTAAGGTGGATGCCAGAGATCTCGTATCAGTTTCATATATTTCCACCCTCCGAGCGGTTTAAATAAGTCAACCCAACCTTGGCGGTGCACATCTTCAAATATCCAGAGGGACGTCTGATTGGCTTTTAATCTTAACTGACACCCATTCATAGCCAAATTAAACATCTTAAAAATACAGCATCCTGAATACACACACACCACCTTCCCTTAGTAAAAATGTGTCTGGCTGAGATAAGTTATTAGCACCATGCAGGGAAATTAGGGGAGAAGATAAACTCGCCATGCGCATGGATTTACTAATCAAAGAGAAATCTGATTTGAAAAAGCTTTTCTGCTAAATTAATGTGTTTCATGTCCTTCTTAGTTGAGTGTATGAGAGTGCTTTTATCTTCAGAAATGTTGTTAAAAATGTGGTCTTCTTTAAAGTGGTGCCTTTTTTATCCACAGGGGTAGTTCACAAGAGTCTGAAACAAGTTGCCATTGGTGGCTTGTCTGTTTGTTGTTGCATCCATTATATTTATTTTTGCTATTGATGTATTGTTACATGCAGCCTACGAGGAAACTGGAAATCTGGCAGTCAAATGCTAAAATAGGCAGTGTGCAGTTGCATACACACAACTACTTTATATGTGTTTTTCAACTGTGTGTGTGTTTACTTTTTCAACTATGTGTGTGTGTTTACTTTTTCAACTGTGTCTGTGTCTACTTTCCAACTGTGTGTGTGTGTTAACTTTTTCCACTGTGTGTGTGTTTACTTTTTCAACTGTGTGTTTGTTTACTTTCTCAACTGTGTGTTTTTACTTTATCATCTCTGTGTGTGTGTTTACTTTCTCAATTGTGTGTGTGTTTACATTTTCAACTGTGTGTGTGTTTACTTTGTCAATTGTGTGTGTGTTTACATTTTCAACTGTGTGTGTGTTTACTTTTTCAACTAAATGTCCATATCCCCATGCACATAATGGTTGTTATTTTATGGAAAACACTCATTGCAAATTCCCATGTTCTTGTGGGACAGTGTGCTCCTCAGCCTTCACCCCGGTTAAGCTGGCGAGGCAGAGCCGGTCGTCTGGGGTGTGGAGAATGGGTGAGTGGGCGGAGAGGGTGATAGGTGGGCCGGAGAGGGGAGGGGAATGGAGGGGAGACGGGCAGAGCTGTGCTGGCATTGCTAAAGAGGGAGTGGAGGTTGTTCACTTTGGGCCTTGATTAATTGAAGCAATGAGGCTCATTATGGAGATTAAGTAGGAGTTATGGGAAACGTATTGATCATTGTCCCCTAAACAACCCTAAAGTCGCTTTCTGTGTGTGTGTGTGTGTGTGTGTGTGTGTGTGTGTGTGTGTGTGTATGTGTGTGTGTTTGTGTGTGTGTGTGTGTGTGTGTGTGTGTGTGCTTGTTTGTGCATTTGTGTGTACATGTGTGTGTATATGTTTGTGTGTGTGTGTGTCTGCGTGTGTCTGTGTGTGCTTGTTTGTGCATTTGTGTGTACATGTGTGTGTGTGTGTGTGTGTGTGTGTGTGTGTGTGTGTCTGAGAGAAAAAGCACATGTGCATGCATGTGACATAGAGTGAGAGAAAGCAACGAGGAAGGGAAAGAGAGAATAAGAATATAAAGCTCTCTGTAAGGTTATCGGCCGGTTTCAAGTAAGAAAACCAGATGAGAGCTTGGCAGATTATTAATGCACAAAATTAATTTGAGTATGAACTTTGACACTAACTTACACACACTAATAAACATCTCAAACAAAGGAACAGCCTTTCCTCAGCCTTTTCCTCTTTCCCCATACAGAACCTCAATAGGTCATGTTGACTGCAGCAACACGGCTGGTCTAACCTGTAATAGCAGTGAGGGGTTTGCCATCACAACTGCATCACAACCATTATCCAGCCCAAGGGTAATTTGTTGTTGAAACGTTGAAAGAAAGGCTAGCAGTGCAGAGATGGAGCGCTAGATAAAAGAAAAGGGCTTTGCTCACTAACACCACAAAGTGTGGAAAAATATCTGAGTCATTTAAGCGGTCTGCTGAGTGGAATGAGGAGAGTAACGAAGAGGCAGGAGCATCAGAGAGTGATCAGGGAGCAGGTGCTCTGTCATGCTAGGTGCTGTGAACTAGCTAAATGAACAAAATGTTTTTGTTAACCTTTAAAACTGGGGTTTCAATGCTAGAGTCCCACTGGTAGTTTGACCATTTCCTAGGTTGAACTAGTCAGTACACAAATGTTTAGAAAATGTAATGCTAAAAGTTTCCAAAGTGCTGCAACTGGGAAAAAAATGGGATTGTCACATTTGTTTGACTGTAATTGATAATCTATCCCTGATGAGCATGGACAGCTAATATCTCTAACCAGCACAAATCCAATTAGAGGTGCTCTATTGAATGTTATTGTGTGACTGTGAAGTAAAATAGAGCACAAAACGTATATCAATGCATATGATCAGGTTGGACTACTTAATTAAAATGATTATTGTTCCACTACAAGTTGCATTATACTCCATATATGTATTTGTCTACAGACAGGGAAAGTTTGGAAGAAGACGTCTTTGCAGGGACCTGTATGGAGACTTCGATTTTATACTTTCTGTACACACAGACATGGGGAGGAAATCCTTAGAAAATGAGGTTTATAGTTTTACGTATTATCCTAACACAAACAATACAAAGTAATTATTGGTTTGTTGACTGATAAGCATGGTGTCTGTTCAAATTTGGCTTGCAAATTGGGGCAACTTGACAGCAGATTCCTGGGCTGCTTTTTGTTGCCAGTCTGCCCCTGCTTCAAGATGACACAATTTGAAACACAATACCAGTCAGTCCACAGGTGTATACTCTCAAGTCATTTTCCATCTGTTTCTGAAAATAATATTTAAAGTGGCCAGACTGAATTTAAGGGCAGCTAGTAATCAAACGGCATTTTAGTTTGTTTCACTAAAACTGTCAATGTTTGCTATCATGCCACATTACATATCACATTTAACAAATATTGGACCAGGATTCAGTAATGAAACAGCAACACATAGCAGGACATTTCTGAAGAGCTTTTCTGTGTCAGGTGAAATATTTTACCAAGCAGAAACCCAACAGCAATGCATGGGATGGAATTACTTTTTTAAGATGGCAGGAGTGGCATTTTACCAGGTTCCAGGTGAGAGCTTCGACGTGATCGAGCCGAGCGAAGGATCCATATCTCCCATGAGCTGCACACTTCTGCCGGTGCAAGGGGCAATCAGTTCAGCTTGAACTCAGGCACTTTCCAATCATCACCGTAGACGACCGTCTGGACCAGCACCTGCTCATGAACCAGGGGTAAAGGAGCATCACACTGTCACTCAGTAGTTTTTTCTGTCTGTCTCATTGGGGTGGTCAGCTGGAAGCAGACAGACAGATTGATGGACAGAGAGAAAGACAGACATATCCACATAAAGACAGACATACAGATAGACTTACATACATACAGACAAGCAGACTTACATACACACACATACATACGTACAGACAGACAGACAGACAGACAGACAGACTCACCTACATACACGCATTCATACATACAGACAGACAGACAGACAGACAGACAAAAAGACTGCATCTGGCCAAATAAAAAACAGCCTAAAAAGTAAATTAAAGGCTCTCGTCCTTCGGCATGTATGTCACGTCCTCGGATAAAGGCGTGTTCTCTGCGTGGCGATAATGCTGCTCTCCATGTGTCGCGCTCCGTGCTGGCACGGGGGCGTTCTGAGCATGTCAGTGTGATAACGAAATAGTGGGGTGCGTGTTCACGCTTCTTATCGCACCTCTGCAGGAGTGTGTTTTCGCCCTCTTTTAACAAACGGCTGCGCAGAGAGGGAAAAGTCAGACACGATTGTTTCTTTAGTCAGGGAGGCCCGCGGAGGCTATGTGGCTTTGAAGAAATGGTTATTTATTACCATGTCTCAACTCCCGATAGGATTCGCTGAAATGATGCCAGACTGATTAACAGACTCAAAACCATCCACCTTAGCTGTAATTAAATTTGATCATTTGGCCGTCATTCTAGATTCCTGTTTTCCCAGTCTTCCCTAAGAGTGAACACACAGACACACACATGCACACCACGCACACACACACACACACACACACACACACACACACACACACACACAAACACACACTTGATTTCTTTCTTGAAAACAAAAACAAGCAAATTTCCAACACTCTCTGAAACCACACATATTGCAGGGTCTTTTTCCTTGCAGGGACCCTATCGATATCACTGTCTTTAGGACTGGGGGATTGGAGGTAGGGCGAGGGGTGGGGGGTGGGGGGGTGTGTAGCCAGGCTCTGCCTCTCAGGCTCGTTTGTCTGGGACTGGGCTAAGAGACGTCCAGTATCAGAGGTCTACAGGTGGACGGGCCGGCGCCAGTGCTGGCCAGGTGCAGCTTGGTGGACACCGATAAGCAAATTCATTGACATCCGGGACCTCGCCTTTTCTCCATTCTAAGATCCCATTACATCGTATTGATCTGGAGGCGTCTGAAGAAGCTTACTGCTTTTTCTCTATCCAACCCACCAACCCCTACCCCACTTCCCTCCCGTCTCGCCTTTCTTAACCCAAGTACAAATAAACACATTACACTCGCTAGCTACCTTAGACGGCCCATATTCTCAGCGGCAGCTCTTCTGCTATCATTTGTTAGTATTTTAGGTCTGTAATTAAACTCCCCCCCTGGTGCCGATTCCCTATTAAATCAACCTTTGATCACCCTTGTAGTTTGGTAAATCGAGTGGGTGGTTTAAGCAAGCATGCAAATGTAAATTCTGTCTCCAGTTTGTTAGCTGAAACCTTTGAAGACTTCAGTAAAGCGCATTCATCTCAGCTCCGCTGCATTCACTCTTTTGCCAAAAAAAATTAGGAAAACTTGTGGGTGAAAAAGAAAACGTGTTGAAAGACGAGCTGAAATTTTTCTAAGGTTTTTTGCATTTGAAGGCAGTAATCACTGCTTCAAGCACATTTATTAGATGATATTATTTAGCGATTCATCTTAAAAAAAGCAAATACGTGTACAAATCCTGGTGGAAACCTGAGCAGAAAAGACAGGTACTGTCATCTTATCATCCACAGACACAGTGCGATAGGACCCTGTCTCTGTCTGGTCTCATTCCTTACATGCAGCACAGCCACTATCACTCAAGCCCCTGACAGAGACTCTATGTTTCCAGGGCCAAGCTGGTCATTGTCGGTCCAGATCTCACACGTTGTACGAGTCCTATCTGTGCAATGTCGTCGTCATCTCTCTCTCTCTCTCTCTCTCTGCCATTACTTCAGGGCCTGCGACGGGGAGAGACCGTATCTGACGGCACGATCCAAGACAGGCTCAGCGGTGATTAATGGCTGCCGGAATGACAGACACACGAAGGGGAGGAGATGACACACAGTGGGGAGTTGGAGGAGAGCATCATGGGAGTTATAATATAACAATACAAATAATAGAGAGAACATTTTTTAATTAGTTTAATGGAGTCACATGAAACAACTGGAGCTGCACAATTGACCATAGTCTGTGGGAGAGTAAGAGCCATCACTGGGCGGCAGAAACAGCCCATTCCACCTGGGCAGGTTGTCTGAAACTCCTGCCATGAATTCAAAATTCTGCCAACGCCTGTTCTTCTCTTACAGGAAGAAATGTGCACGTTCAAATCACAAACTATCACTTCCCAATTCTGATTTGTCTGATTTATTATAAAAATAATGTCACGTTCCCTTTGTTGGAGGTGTGGCGCATTGTGCCTAAGACAACGCATTTCTGTATTAGCAGGGCAGCAGGAGCAAAATCCTGTGCTGTCGATCAATGCAATTCATCTACATTGAATATCCTGAAAGTTAACACATTTCCTGTTCAGCCTTTGAATACTCAAGCATCTGGGTACCCAATTTATTTTATTTGGCAGAGTCCAATTTATTCGGTTTGAGTTAAATGCCCAATTCTTTCTTTGGAAAAAAGAGTGAAAGTGCTGGTATTGAAAACAGAGCTGACCTCTCCTCCAGAGGTCCAACTGCATTGAGTGCCTGAGTGGCTGCTGAAACATTTAATCAGCGATCTTAGCTACACATTTTTCGTTTCACTACCTAGCTTCGAAGTTGCAAATGTGTTCCATTGGGCCTCCAGATCTCCAAATCTGTTTTTGTGCAACCGCTGCCTTTTCCGCCGGCCAGTTTTGCTGTCAAACTAGGAGAGTCTTGGTTAGCAACTCTGGCGGCTAGCCTGCTAATGAGGAAAAGCATATAGACTGGTTCAGGAGGGAAGAAGAGCGGCAACAGCAGCAGCGATATTGTATGGATCTGCCCGAAGTTGGTGGGAATGAAATTTCCCCTTGAACGCTACCTGACATCCAGAACCTTGATGTATTGATGTAGGCGAAGCATCCCCGTGCACAGTGAAATATGTCCAAGCCAAGTTTCAGCCGCTGTATATTGTAGGATCATAATGACTCCAGCAGACAAAAACTCTGTGAAACAGTCTAAACTTGGCCTTGACTGCGGCAGACAGTCACAGGAGGTTCACCACAGTTAGGAGACACCACCCAACACGTCTTTCTCCACACTGACCAGCAGACACCACCCAACACGTCTTTCTCCACACTGACCAGCAGACACCACCCAACACGTCTTTCTCCACACTGACCAGCAGACACCACCCAACACGTCTTTCTCCACACTGACCAGCAGACACCACCCAACACGTCTCTCTCCATCACAGACCAGCAGACACCACCCAACACGTCTCACTCCATCACAGACCAGCAGACACCACCCAACACGTCTCTCTCCACCACAGTTAGCATACACCACCCAACACGTCTCTCTCCACTCAGCCTTGCAGACACTACCCAACACGTCTCTCTCCACATAGACCAGCAGGCGATACCCAACAAGTCTCTCTCCACACAGACCAGCAGGCACTACCCAACCAGTCTCTCTCCACATAGACCAGCAGGCACTACCCAAAAAGTCTCTCTACACAAATCAGCAGTCAGTCAAATGGAGGTGATCAGGAGCAGGAGGAATGTGTTCAGTCATCTGACAGCTGAGCAGAACAGCATCCACCATGGATTCAGATAGTTGATGTTTCATACAGAATATGCCGACATGCTCTCCCAAAAATAATGGTATGGTAATTCTGATTATTCACTCTTTACTGATTAAAAAATAAGTGTAATATAACTGCAGATTGTGTTGTGTAACACTTATTTTCAAACGTCAATTAAACAAATGATGTTGGATAAGTATGAATTATGTTTTATGTTATTCATATAATCAACTAAATCTAGGTAAAATGCAGCACAGACACAGTGCATTAGCCGAGTAAGCACTTGAGGCCATAGAGTGGACATAATCGATACAAGGAGAAACAAAGAGACCTCACTAAGGAAGTGAACCTAGTGCTTCTAGAGTTAATTAAGGATAGGGACGTATTTACCAATGCTTCTTTTTTCTTACATATGGGAATTTCAAAATACTGTATATTAACAAATTCATGTATGTGTATGTGTGACATCAAACAGGTTACTGAAAGTCCCACTAGTCTGTGGTGTGCAAATAAGCAATTAAACACGATTGTAAATTCACAGCTCCAGCTAGTTTGCAGGTTCTTAAGCGGAGAAGGTTTAGAACAAAGGCAATGAGTTTTTCCCATGAGTATACATGGTTTGTTAAACTCTCCAAAGTAATGCTGGTAAATCAGGGCATAAGGACTCTGTTGTGCAGAGGTAACTCTACAGCTCCAACGTACCCCTACCCTGCCTAATCAGGCAAGGCCCCTTTAAAGTGTCCACACCTCAAAGAAATCTTTTGGGGGCTTTATTTTCTGTATCACTTAGTGTCACTTTATCTCCCAGTCTTTTATCTCTGACACACGATTCTGGAATGGCATTTCTGTGGCTATAGGATTAGAATCAAAAGGCAGGTGGCACGCTGTCTCCATTCTCACTGACATATTAAAAGGCATTGGCTTTGGCTTTAATGTCCTGATTCTGACTCCCTTGTCACAGGGAATGTGTCTGTGCCCAGCAACAAAAAACATGGATTTAAAGAGCACAATCAGTGTATTTGTTTTAATGGAGCACAAAAAAATATATATTTTATAATAAAAAGGTTTATCACCCATATAAACCTGCACATTTTGTATTTAATTTCAACAATATGACCTTCTGGATCCCAACCAGACTGGCTTCAAGGCCAGCAACTCTTATGTGACATTTGTAATTGCGACTGCACTCACATTTTTAGAGGCCTGTCAATAAGGATCCAGAATGCTGGGGGATGTGTGTGGGGCGGGGGGGTCGCACACTTTCAGCAACCTTTGAGTCACGTCATTTTCTTTATGTTTTTCGCCAACTTTTGCATCCAACTTTAAAAATCCTACATCTTGCAAATATTAACTCTTCCTTGCCAAAGACTCTCAGACAGTCAAGGCAACAATCTTTGTCTATCCCTGTAAAGTCTGTACGCAGTAATGTCATCTTCAAACTGTCCAAGTGGGAGCTTATTCTTCCAATCCATCGATTTAACCTAGCATAATGTCAGGCTAAGCCTATCATGCCATCAGACTGCCAGAAGTCAAGGGGGAAGGGAGGACGTGCTGCCAGTTCGGCCTGACCATAGTGTGTCATTTTCCCTCAGTGAAGTGTAGCTACTCTCTGAACACTACTGGTCTAGGTTGTACATTTTAGAGCAAACAGCATGGCTGTAGTCCAGACATACATGACCTTGCAGCTGGGCTCTCTCTTTGCTCCGCTAGCTGGACACTGTATGCGCTGCAAATGACCTGAGAGGCAGTCATGCATCTGGCGCTTGGTCAGCTGTCATAGGAAGCTTCTTTTTACCTCACCCCATTAGCTGAGTGTACCTTTCTGCATAAAGTTCACATCATTGATGCCTGCTTTGATAGAATTCAATGGGAAAGCACCAGGTCCATTTGAGGCACATTGCATCCTTTCTAACCAGTTTGTGAGTGAATGGTGTAGGGAAGATGGATCCACTGTGTACACTGAATTCATAAACTAATATCTGAGACCAAGCCCTTTTCATCTCTGGCTGTACACAACCTGTATAGTCTATATTTTGCAAAACATATGAAGATTAATCTTGTAAACAGTTAGATAATATAACATGAAACCAATACCAGACGTCCACAATGCCCTTTCAGATCCATGATCGAGCATAGATTCACCTCATATAACATGGTTCCACACATAAGCATTTTCTGTCCTAGGACTTTAAATGGACTCCCAAACTGGTCCATTAAGATTGCAGGTAAAGAAAGCCGCATAGAGGCCCAAGATGACAGGCTAGCTTGTTTATTTAACGCAGTGGCAGGATTTCGTCCTCTGGCACTTGACCGCTGTGTCCTCCCAGCCAGATCCATCTCTGTGTTCCATATACCTGCCCCCTTTGCTTTGTCACCCAATCCAGCGCCATCGCAGCGGGCAGATTTTCTAATATCCATTACTTCCTCTGGGGTCAGCGCAGTCCCACTGGGTCCGGCAAAGACTTGGCAGGTGCCGATAAGGGCCTCACTCCAGACACTGTAATAAGGAAACAAATCCCAGCATGACCCAGAATCCCCTGCACTGCTGGTCCCAGGGCCATTTCCATAAAGCCATTAAAATATACCAGGTGTCGTACGAGGGAAAGGGGGAGGTGGGGGTCACAAAGCATGCTAAGCCTTATGTGTGAGAGCTCTGTCATCATGTTGAAGGGTAAACTGCTCCCTGGGCAAACTCTAAATGAAGTGGCAAGGGTAATCACATTATGATGTGGTGCAAGGGTCTGATTTTGCTTACATAGCTGAAGAATTGTGTTTTTTGTGTGTGTTTGCACTTGCCTTCGGTGTTCAATCTTGCCTCAATCTTGTCTTTGCGTTCCCTGTATCTCCAGTGGTGTTTTGTTTCTTCCCATTGTTATTCTTATTGTCTGTCAGTGGGGAAAACGGTGCATTTTCTGAAGCTCTATGTTGGTCATCGTTTCTCTTTCCCTGCGAAATGAGACCACAAACCAAACCCAGAGCTGTTTCTCTCTCTCAGAGATCAAACTGCCACAGCACTCAATTCACTGTCGCAGTAGAGTTCATAATGCTTTTCCCCATGTCATCTTGGCTCAGGCAGGTAGCAGATGGTTTCTGGTACTTGAGGAACGGTTTACCCCTAGTGTTTTTTCTGTGCTCATGTAAGCCAGGGCCATCATTCTTTTGAATATGTCAGACCCTACACTGAGACACCATGAAAATATATGCCACTCTTTTGTAGAATTGGTTCTGCAGAATGGACAGAAGCTCTGTTTACTATGCTGTGTGGAGGTTTTAGCCTTTTTACAAAACAATACATATCTGCCAACAAAGCATACTGGATATGTGACCTGCCATAAGGATAAAACTACATAAGTGCTTACTACAGCTCCATTATAATGGATGGCAGAGACATAAGCATATCTAGAGACATACCTCTCTCCGTCCATTTTATATTAATATGGCATCATAAACAGTCAAAGTTTAATAGAATAGAAAGTGAACAATAGAACATATGTGAACAAAGGTATTGCTCATACTACTAGAATGCTTAGAGTCAACAGGAGATTTATTTAAATGAGTGGGAGCTACTCATGAATGTGAACAGCTGTTTAGTTATTGTATAATATTTTATAACATTTTTATAACATTTATCATTATTTGACAGTTTTACAGGAAACCATCTTTTTTAATATGCTGTACTGATAGCATTTTACTGTCAAATGAAATGTTCATCTGAGGGAACCATGAACCATTAGTCTAGTTTGTATCACAAAAGAGGCATAAAATATGGATTTTAAAATGTCTGTGTGCAGCTGAAGCAGGATTCACATCACCAGGCATCCTGATCAATAGGTAAGTTTTAATTGTGTAGTGTTGTGCAGTGAGCTTTATAAATGGCTGTTGATAATGTTCTATTTTATTTTTAATTATGTTTTTTTTTTTTTTAAAGATCTATTTTTTGGCTTTTATGCCTTTAATCAGATAGGACAGTAGAGAGCGACAGGAAGTGAGCTGGAGAAAGATGGGGAGAGGGATTGGGACATGATTAAAAATAAAATAGAACATTATCAACAGCCATTTATAAAGCTCACTGACCGCAAGTCGGACTCGAACCGGGTCCCCATGGGTATTCCGACCCATTCATGGTACAGGGCTGCTGCTGCTTGCGCCACAGCTCCCCCCTAAATATGTTTTTCAAATACAAAAGCATTTAAAAAATAAAAAAAAGCCCTTCAATCAAATTTGAAAGAAAAATTACAGTTGATTTTCTTATTTTCTGATGAGTTGGGGATTCAACACTCCTCTTATCAGCACACAAATATCTAAAAGCTAAATGGCTTGCATTCTCAGACTGTCTGGAGCTTCTCTTAGGCTCAGCAGCATGTAATGATCTAGTCCGAGAGTTACAATCAGCGCCGACTCTCTTTTAGGGCAAAGGGAACATTGGAAGCCTCATAAAGACATCAGACAAAGCGGCAGTGGAGGGCGATGAGGGTAATAACAACTTTCATGAACCTATAAATCTGCCTAATCTAATGATTTGGTTCACCTACGACTGGAGTTTGATGAGTCACAGTCTCTGCTTTGTCATTTCAAGGGGAGGTAGGTATGAGTGACTCGCCCCCCCTCCTCTCCCACCCCCCACCTCGACTACACAACGCTGATTTATACCCCCCCCCCCTCCTCTGACTCGTCCAACCGGAGATTGAAATGAGTACAGGAAACAGAACAGGGAAGAATACCTAGGTTGGCCATGAAAGCCGGGACATGACAAGCCGAACCTCCCCTGCTGGTGGGCTGTGTTGAGCTAAACAAGTGTTTCTGACAGACCTTTTGAGGCTGTGAGAATTTAATGAGGCATTGTTGCCTTCTGTGAAAAATAGTTTTCGACAGAGACACTGAAATGGAGTCTGTGTTGGAGGGTAGTCATGGCCTGGGAGCTAATGGCATTAGAGTATGACACCCGCACAGGGAAATGCTTTCCCCAGAAAATTAACTGGCTCACAGTTGCCCAGGCCAAGTCCAAAATTACCCCCCAAGACGTGTCTTAGAGGAGAATATGCGCCAGGAAAATCTAATATGCGCTCTAACTCTGCTTATTATACGGCTCTTCAGAACGTTCCAAAAAGCCCCGTTGATTTGAATGGGCCATCCCCAACGTTCGCAGGTACTTATTTTCATATAATGACCTGCATATAATGACCGCTGTGCTGTCAATGGCAACGGGTTTTGTGCTTCTGATATAGGTCTTTCGTATCATTCCGAAAGTATTGAGTCCGGTAACTTATCAATGGAGTTTCAGCGGACGGTTGAGCAGCTGTGTTCTAAAGAATGTTCAACGTCTTTGAAGTTCAACGTCTTTGGCGAACTATTTCTCTGCTTTTTAACACTATGTATAGTAACAAATACATTGTAAAAAGACACACTGTTATTTTATTTTTTTGTTTTGGCAAGTTGCCGTATAATAAGCGGGATAATGTATAGAACGCAGGTCCTTATCGGAAAATAAGTCCCTTCAGGGCGAAGCAAGACACCTCCGCTTCGCGTCGGTGTCCGGTTCACCCTGTCGGGACTTATTTTCCGATAAGGACCTGCGTTCTATACATTATCCCTTACTTAATTCCACATGGCACCAGGGGGCCATGGTCTAATTGAATGGAAACGGTCACAACTTTTAATAAATGACCGTCAGGCTGTACGTCCTGAACAATACAGCTGCTGATGGACTGAAATAAACACCAGCCACCCACCGACGGAGGACACATCCCTCATTGGGTATGCTGCCATAAAGAGGCTCTTTAAAAATGGCAACTTTGCACCGTCATAAAAAGCCTGCAATTATGGGTGTGAGCCAAGCTTCCCTGAAAGTCACCTCAGACTCTTGGTATTTGTGAGGCGTGGAGGTATTTATGAACAGCACAGAGCCACTAAGCAGCATTGTGCTTGATGCATCAAACAGCGGATAGTGGGGTGTATTGTTCGATGTACTATTCGATATATAAATAAATGAATACCGATTAACTTGTCAAATTAGCATTCAATAATGCATAGCTTAAGAATTGTAGAAGTAAAATGCAGGGGTGCAAACATTTCCTTTTTTTTAAGTACACTAATGGTGTGATTTCTGTGAATTTGTGACGAAACTTATAGGACATTTGGTGGGTGTGGGGTGTGAGCTTCCAGCATGTCTTGGGGACATACTTTTGTACCCCCTTTGTGTGCAGAAGAAGAGTGTGTGTGCATTATTCATCATTTAGACTGTGTGTTGTGTCGATCAATTCCTGTGTTAGTTTAATGCTATCTGTGCAACGTGAATGTGACTGTAAGTGAGAATGATGTACCTTCCGCCCTACCGTGTCAATGTAAGTTCATTCCTGGTAACAGGAATAAATGGCCTGTTTCCAAAGACAACCTAGATCACCAGAATACTGCAATTTACTGTTAATAACCAAATGTGTCTGTCTGCCAGTTTTCCATGGCGATTCCTTTTATCATTATACTCAAGTAAGGGATTTGAGAGCATAGGAACAGGCAGAGGGAACATTTTCATCCAATCACATCTTCACATGAGTCTGAGCTCATGAGCTGAGTCCGCCCTACAGGGCCTTTACTGCATCCCTAGCAGGTCCGCAGTAGTGTCCGTGAATGGAAATTCTAATTTTGATTAGCAGACACATCAGCGTGATCAGCCAATGAAATTGCTCTATGTATCAGAGGTGACATCGACCAAGGCATTCTCAGCTCGAATTTCAAGCCTATCTACGCAATCACACGTTTGTTTGGTGTTCACAAGCAGGTAATACAACGTTCAAAATGTGTACCTGTCATTGGAGGGCCTCTCAGCGTCAGAGGCCTAACTAGTATTAGCCATCTATTGACTTTATTTGGGATTTTTTTTTTTACATCAAATAACCTTTGGTCTGTGTGACAGTGTTCTGTCCCTTTCTATGGCTTGTTATTTTTGAGTCAAAAACAAGAACTCTGTATGAGCAGCTCCAAGGCACACAAGAGAATAGCAGGAGAGAAGTAACCGTATTGTTTGAATAAGAATGTCTTGGAAAAAAAAATCTGAACTGTGCCAAAAGTACAGAGCTCAGTAAATCTGAACACTTCACAAATCCGGCTGCAATGAAAACACTAGATGTCAGAGTGACATTCAAAGACGGACAAAGTGAGCTAAAAGATTTTTGGGGGCTCAGCTACCAGACCAATTCAGTGTCTTTCCGTTGCTTTGTGTTATTAACCATAGCCTTGTGTCCTACTTGTGCTTGTGCAGTCTACAAAAGGCCCAGGAGGATCTAGCCCAGCAATCTGGAGCTCCATTCAAACCCTATGGAGTGGCTCTCTGTCTGGCTCTCTGTCTGGCTCTCTGTCTGTGGGAGTACATGATGGTAATGCTAGCAGCCTGAGAACAGGGGAAGTATTTCTCATCACTGAGACAGTGCTGCTCACCTAAAACACGTTTTGATGTTGTTGATCTATAAAATATTAAGGGATATATCCAATATTTTACTGCCAATATTACTCTTGTTTGGTGGTTAGCTGATACTTCCTTTAGTAAAATAGAGTAATGTTAGGAGTTATAAAGGGCTAACTTTAGTAAAATAGAGTAATGTTAGAGGTTATATAAAGGTTTAAAAAACGGACATGATAGTTTTTTTTTTTTTTATCATTATGGCAATGCAGCCAATTTCTGTGTTTTCAATAGGATTCTAAGATTTAATTTATTTTTTTTATGTATTAATACATTCTGAGGTCTATTATTGCCATCGCCCCAGTGTCTTTTTTATATCCTGTCTTTCTTATCAGTTCATTTGAAGACTCAATTATTGAAGTCATAGCTAAGAGGGAAATAATTTAACAAATAATGAAACGGCAGCAATAATTACTTCCCCTCTTTGTACCTTAAAATCACAAAAAAATCAAAGCGATTTAAAGCTCATTTTACACAAATCTCTGCATCTGCTTATTGAAAGCATAGAACAGTACGAATGTTTAAGCCGAGATGAATGGCACAATGTAGATATTCATTCTCGAATTGTTGTCTGTTTGGTCCAAAAGCTTTGCAAATTAATAACCCTTTCTCCGTTCTGAACATTTCTCTTTTGATTTGGTTGCAGTCTCATTCAGAACTGAAGCCAAAGTTAGTTTGATTGAAAAGTGCATCACAAATCAAAGACAAAATGGGATAGTATTAAGGTCGCAGTGGAGGATGAAGCACATATTTCTGAAACCTCTTTTGGTCAGAGGTGATTCTGTGGTCGCTTCTTCTTATTCGGTTCCATAAATATACTCATTATCAGCACGCAGGGCCTCTGAATGTGTTCAGCCATCCATACAGAAAAGCGGAGTGCGATGGGCAAAAGCAGGCTGAGGTAGTTAAAAAAAAACATCAAGCCCCCCTCCAAAAAAAACCTTGCTGATGTTTCCACACTAATCTCAGCCTGGAGAGATTTCTAAATGAGAATGTGGCTTACATTACCTATATGGTCTCCAAAGCAGCAGTAGGGGCATATGAGGTAGAGGAGAGGGTGGTAGGGGGGGGCATTGTGGTCCGCTCGGAGCTGAGGAGCCTCCCTCCCCACCCCACCCCTGCCTCTCTCTTACCCCCACAGCCCACCCCCCTCCCTGCCTCTCTCTCACCCCCACACCTCGCCTCTCTCTCCATTGGTGGGGAGCTGAGCCATATCAGCCTCTCTGCAGTCATCACATTGTCTCCTGGAAGACAGCAAGAGAAGTGATTTCATTTATTTCTTACATACACCTGGCATCTGGGTGCATTTCTATGTTGCTGGCTTGCACAGAGCATTAGGCCCCGGAGAGCCATCCACATTAGTTTTGTGGGGAAGGTTTCGACGGGAAAGCGTGTGTTAGAATTGTGTAAAAGACATCTAGATAATACCTTGAAAGTGAGGTTAGACCTTTTCCATCCATGTGTCCCTTGCGTTATTAAAGTGAGATGCTTTTTGGACTATACACACTTGCCTGGTTATGCACAAGCCTCCTTTCTAACCGCACACACACACACATACACACACACACACACACACACACACACACACACACACACACACACACACACACACACACACACACACACACACACACACACACATACACACACACACACACACACGCGCTCGCGCGCACACACACACACATACACACGCGCCCACTCACACACCCTTGCCTCCACCACTAGTGCCACAAAAACTAATTTTATCACAGATGAAAAGACTTAATTCTTCTGAATGTTTGAACAAGTGCTTGGCACAAATTATGTGCCTGATGGCCAGGTGATTATAACTAACATTCGAGAACACCGGAAAATCATGTAAGCACTCTGCAGTGAAAATTGGTTAAATCTCTACATTTTGTACTTTTTTTCACTAGGGGTCTCTCATTTTTCCTTTACTCTGAGTTTCTTTCTTCTCTTCCCTCAGTCCCTCTCTCCCTCTTTCTCAAACACACACACACACACACACACACATACACACAGCACTGAACTACAGAGCCAGACCTGGTTGCAACTGATAAGGGCTCTCCTTTCTCCTCCTGGTCCACAGGCTTAGTGTGCAGTGGATGGCAGCATAATATACACCATCCCCACAACCTACGGTCAAGGCAGAGGGTGGAGAATGCCTTAATGGATCCCATCCAAGTGATTTCCGCTCTGCTCCTCTCCTCTCCTCTCCTCTCCTGGGGTGTCCTGCTCCGTCGGGGTCAAGAACAGTCAAATGACCAGGGGGGCTGGGGGAGCGCTCGTCATTTGTGGCAGGTTGGCTATGCTGTCAATTAAGCAAATTTCACACGTCGCCAGTGAGGGGAGGCCTTAGGTGGAGAAATGCAACGACACCAGACTACAAAGCCAGAGCCGTGCGCAGCACCTCGAACAAGTGTGGAACTGGGGCAAAGGAGCATTAATTAGATTCAACACACGCTTGCTTGGCGGGGGGAAAAGCTACCCGCACAGTGAGTTTCTAACATTTTTGTCTGTTCGAGATCCTCTCCAGAGTCAGCCTCAGAGCCAGAGGACTGTTTTCTCTGTCTTTAAAAGATCTGTTCCAAAATAATATTGACACAGTGGCAAAGCGTACAGAGTTGGGCAGAGTTGACTCTTGTTCAGCACAGCAATTGTGTAACACTCTCATTAGTCAATGACAGAACAGCAGCCACTGTGAGAACATCATTGCATTTGTCTTGTTCTGAAAATGAAATAGTCCACGGCAGTACAAGAGTGCAAGAGGTATCTTGTAGTTCTGTGAGTCCAGTTAGACAGCTCACGTTAACTGTCTGTGTTATCATAGTGAACAGAGAGGAATGTGTAGCACCTGGCAGATAGTCTCTTAAGACTGGTCTGCTTTCCAAACAGATCCAGGCCCTCTCATGCAACGTGAGCACGTAGACCTGAATGAGTCACCGTGCCCAGTCTGGTGCCAGCCACACGAGTAATATATCTTATCTGGTCCATGGTTGGCGGGGCCACTCCCGTAAGCCCTTAGCCTGGCGTAGTAATGCCCGCTGCCGCTGCAAGCTCCGACGTCACCAGCACACTCTGCGGGTTGTTAGATGCCCAGATAGCATTTACCCTCCCATCGACAACTTCTCTATGTCCACAGACACAGACACAAACACACACACACACACACACACACACACACACACACACACACACACACACACACACACACACACACACACACGTCTGTGTCTCCGCTTGCCTTTAGCACTGACTGAAAACTGATAGAAACTGTAGTGGGATAAAGGACCGAACTGTGTGTGTATGTGTGAGTGTGTGAATGTGAGTGTGTGTGTCCAGGGATGATCCCGTTGCATAGGTTTGTCATGCAGGTAATCAGCAAGTCACAGCTGCATAAATGGCCATGGTAATTTCATATATTCTTCAATTATTTAACTATTTTTGGTGTTCTCAGATTTTCCAATGACATTGACAAAATCTGCACATACACAGCAAGCAATCTGGTCACACTTTATTTGGATGGTCGTCTATAGACTATCTAGCTATCTGTTTAAACTCCGTTAACAACAATTCATGGTTAAGGTTAG
This sequence comes from Sprattus sprattus, assembly GCF_963457725.1. Lineage (NCBI taxonomy): Eukaryota > Metazoa > Chordata > Actinopteri > Clupeiformes > Clupeidae > Sprattus > Sprattus sprattus. The sequence goes on along the minus strand of NC_137917.1, from coordinate 15,497,771 downwards.
GGTTAGGGGTTGAGTTTGGTTAAGGTGATGTTCAGCGAACAATTAGAAAGACCAAACTTGAATTTCAACAAACCATCTGTAAAGTTTGTAGGTGTACTATCCAAATTAAGTGTTACCTAAACTTAGAAATAAAGAAAGGCAGCCACATTTCAATAACCAACAGTCAAACATATGCACTGTTTGGAAATATATAAATGTATATGCAGACATTATTCACCAGTGGAGCACTGTGCTCTCTGTGAGCTGATGCTTTCCATGTTGTGTCTCTACTGGCTTTTTGAAAACTAGGACACAGAATCTTGACACCGAAAGCTGTCTCACATTTACTTGTGCTATTCTGGTGTAATCCATTGTTCACACCGCGCACAGTAAGAAAGAACAGCCTTATGGTGTTGGGCTTAGTGAAGTTTAGTTACATGACAGTACTCTCTGTTAACTTTCTCGGCTATTAAAGCAGGCTGAGCGCCATGTGGAAATGAACTGTAAAAGCAGATAAAATGTTTTAAAAACTTTTACATTACTTTTAAAGTGCACTGCTCACTTTCAATAGGATAGAACAGAAAAGAAAATGATATTAAATACATTGAGGAATGAAATAGAATAGAACACTTTTAGTAAGAAATATTCTATTCATATGGGGATTTTCAGCATGTTTGTCAAAGTAGTGCTAAGAAGACACTGTAAAAGATGTACCATCGATTTTCCTGGCAACATACAATTAGAGAGCTATTTCAAAAATGATAGGCAACCTGCAGCTCATGTTTAACATCAGTGTACCACATACAAACAATGTAGGTTGAGTTGATTAAGTTTCCAGCTAACAACTGTCAAAAGGGGAAATCAATACACAATTTTGGTGTGGCAGTAGAAAGCCACTGATCAATACTGTTGACCAAGGGAGCGGTGGGAAGCCAGCTGAGAGGTGGGTTAAAAGGATTAGCTCTCGTGTAGCCACTCGGTAATTGTCTTTGAAGAAGAATGCAAACCAAAGGAGCAAGTGTGTCCTGGATTCAAAAGAGTTCCCAGTAGCCTTTTCGCCGACCACTGGGTTTAGTATGGGGATTATGCATAGAGTGGAGAAACTGTACTGTATAGTCTCATAATTACAGCAGTTATAAAAATGACTGTACACAACTACAGACATCACGATGATTAAAACCACACCACAGTTCTAAGACTACATTTCACAGAGGTCACCGCTGTGTGTCATAGCTGATGTTACAGTGTACAATATACCATTAAGTAAAGTGCAATATAGCATAATGACGAGTTACAGTGCATCAGTTCTGTTGATGATTAAGGTTTAGGTTACAGAGGAACAAGAAGCATAAGAGTGCACTGTGCTACCCAGCTGATTGCTTATATGAATGAATGAATGAATCAGTGAAGTTAGAAATGAGTTAGAAATGAGCTTTGGCTTAAAGCAATGCAGATTCTGCCCAAACTAATATCCTTTTGAATAAAGGTATGTATCACTGCTCCGCTGTATCACTCTGCTGTGGAACAAAAAGGCTGTACAAGGGCCCATTAAATGAATCTATTTGATGTTGACACATCAGTGAGAGACGTTTTGGGTCATTAGATAAAAAGTCTGCCGCACCCTTGTCTTCAAAAGACTTGGTGACAAGTGCTGACTCATGGTAAACTCTAATCACATCCTCTCAAGCTGGGGCTTGTAAGCCTTGAACAAGCCTCCTATAGCACCCCGCCTGCAATGTCCCGGAGGGTGAAGGAAGGATTCCCTGTATAATGTGCTACCCACATACTGTGGAGATGATGGCATATCAATCTAGCCCAACTACACTATATACAATAGGGCAAAAGGTGAAAAATCTGAGCTTTTTTTTTTATTTCTTTGTTTCTATGTTAAATGTTATGCTTAGAATTATTCAATCCTAAAATAAGGCAATATTACATAAGCTAGATGAGAGCAACATTTAAATGTCAAATGACAGCTGAATCATGTTTTTTTCCCCTTTTGTTTGATTTTAAATGCACGTCAAATGATAAAAAAAGCTTTTGTTATAAATTAAAGCGGTGTCATTTCATGACGGAAGGGTCCTTTTTGGTAAGCTTTCCCTCAAGATCGGTGCGGTGTCTTGAAAGTGTAGACAGAGGAAACTCAGGGAAACAAATTGATGTTGGATTCCCTGAAATGGGGTTGACTGACCTGAGAGCAGAGCACACAGCCAGACCCAAATGAAAGCAATGAAAGGAAAGTGGGAAGCTTATTGGATACATCAAATCATTTTATTCTGGGGCCAACCAAAGGATTAGGACAAGAACACAATACGGGTTTCCTGTCTTATTTCCACCGGGGCGTTCGCTTATCTGAAATGTTTTTCATAAAAAATAAAAGGATAAATGTGAGGGTTTTACACCACAATAATAATGATAATGCAATGATCAAGATAATTCAGAGTGAATAAATACGTATACTTTTACTAATCTTGTCAGGTTGAAATATGCTCTCGAATGAGATTCCATACTAAAAAACAAGTCACACTGATGCAAACCGAAGCTCATACGAATGCAACCATTCTGACACTTCTGCCCAATCACATGAAGATGCACCGCTCTCCTGGGTCACATGACGCCACACATTTTTCCACACATGGAGGGATGTATATATATTACTATTTATTATCTTAAATCATAAAATAATGAAAACAAAATATGTCGACATTCTGGTAACAAAGCATTTCCACACACAATACACTATACATACAGTACATAAGTAACACATGAAAATACATACACATTATTATTCACTTTCATATCCAACTGAATATACAAAAAAATTAATGTGACTATGTGAAACTGTTTGCCTCTGCCAAAGGCACTGCCATGGTAGCTGCACAGAAGATGGTATATCTTCAGAAAACATCACATTGCACTGAACTGAATTTACCCTCAAGAGTCAAAATGATTGGTATGAATTTAGATTATGTACAATTTAATTGACAGTTTGGTAAAAATTACTTTATGAAAAGCTGCATTAATAATGTTTAGCTGCAGGGGAATCTGGGATAGCTGCTGACAGACCAGTCCTCTCTTGAGATTGTTCATGGCTCTTTTGTACCATTATTTCCATGGGCATACATGCAATATAATGGGTGCTCTTAATCATATTAATGACCCTTGAATGGAGATTTATGTGGTCTGCACAAAAATAATGAGCATGTTTTTTCCTCAGTTTTCCACTCGTCATGATGGAGTCCCTGCAGACCACTGATGCCAGTGTAAGGTTCAGCAAGCAAGCCTCTCTGCTAGCGCAAGGGCTATGAATCGCATGTTTGTGGTTTTTCTTTCCCCTGAAATCTGTACAAAGCAATCTCACTAGAAAGCTTATGGCAGCATATGAAACGATGTCCAATGCACAATTAGAGCTTGTTAATACAGCATGTTGTCTCAAAGGTTCCAGTAGAGCACGAGAGAAACAAAGAGCGTGACATCAGGCATGTAAAACATCTAGCTCATGGCATATCTTTTAATGTACAATGTGCATTTGTTTGTGGTCAGTACAATTCTTCACGTATGCAAATACACTATGGCATGTCTTTGAGTAATCCTTGGAGCTATCCCTCTAGCCTAACATAATGAGGTACATAAAATGCCTTGGCGGTTTTAATTAAAGCAGATGTACGTAGGTTTACATCAGAGCAACAGCTAATCACCGTAGGGTAGGATGTCATATTTACATTCACATTTACAGGCTGGCAAAAAAAGATGGCAGTATAGCAGCCATAGTAGCCAACTGAATATAATGGTGCCCAGTATAGCAGTACTGTTAAAAGTCTTTAAAACAACATCTTAACTGGAGAGTACCATATACAGTTTCATTGTTTTGTATGTAACTGCAACTGAGTCTACGTGTTGTATGTCATGAACATTATAACATATATCATGTTGGCCATGAACAAAGCAGAATTAATGAAGATGTGGCTATTCTTGAGTTTATGTGTCAAATGTAAAATATCAGCAAACATTTCACAGAAATCGCAAAGGGTGTTAACTTCAGTCTGCTATAATGAATGCAAAGCACATTTGTGGTATTATGGAGGTGTCCATTGAAATCACATGCGCTGCTGTAGACGGAGCTGTTGTGAAAATGTAATTTCAGCCCAATGACAAAGGACACTATTCTTTGGCAGCACAGTTGGATTTCTGCATTCATATGTTTTTACATGGGCCTGTATGACGTGTTGTTCTCCAGTTCCACAATAAATGAGTTCCTTGTCCTCTGTCTAGATAACGTCAGCAACAATACATTGTGCCTTGGAGAAATGTACCAAGCATGATTTTCCAGTAACAATTTGACATGCACTGGAATGTAGTCATACAATAGCAAACCCATGAAATGACATTACCCACTGGGCACATTCTGTTGAAATAGCTGAAGCTGAGGTAGCTTGTGAGCCGTAAGGTCATATTGACTTAACATTCCTAGTCTGACTTAAACCGATTCGGTGATTTGGTCTGTTTTGATAGAGATATTCAAATACTATATTACTTAGATTTGAATGAGAGCAAACAACAAAACAACATTTTCTGAATCTTTAAAAAAAATACAGATTCATTTTTGTTAAGGGAATTGTAATGGCTGTCAAAAGTTATTTTAAGTAATACACTAACCTCACTCCTCAAATGTTTTTTTCACTTCCTGACTTGACGTTCCCATTACTTTTTTACTTGAATTAATGAACAGTAGAGTAGAAGTACACAGATGGTGGCTATCCCTGTGCAAGCAGCATGGCACAATTAGTGTGTGAATTGATGATGATAGAGACTCAGAGGTAATTGGAGGCTGGTAAATGAATGCAATCTTTGCTTGGGTCTCTGTGGGCCATAACATCAGGTAACACTGCTATAAGTCTACTCCCATAACCATCCCTGGCAGCGTGGTGGGCTAGGTTGATCATATGCAGTGTGTGAACACCCTACGACTTGGCTGTGTGTACTAATCACAGACAGATTGAATTAGAGCACCACGAACACGCTGTAATTGCTGAGTGGGATCCCAGTCTTCATTGGTGTTTCTAACCACTCTTCCATCTGGAAGATTCTGACGCAGGAAAAGATACGTCATTAAAAATTCGGGTCAAGATATATTTTTTCCCCCCAACCTTTCTACCCATTTCTAGAGTTTCAAAAACTCGAAACGAGTATATGTCTTGATATATTCATGATGTAGTTGTGTCAGTTATGTGACTATGATGTAGTCAAGTGAAGTGTTCTCAGGTATCCAAGTGTCTCATGGCCCTTAGCTGGGAGAGCCTCTGGAACTCCACAGACATCTGACATTACATCCCTTCATGTGTGTGGCACGAGAATTTTTTTTGCAAAAAGACTAATTACCTGTTGTATCCTTTTCCAGTCAGTTGTGCCCATTCTTCATACAGCACATATGTTCACTCTACCGCCCTACATGGGGATGTGACACCACCTCCCACTCACTCTCTCGCTCACAAAAAAAACATGTTTTTTTTTTTCTTTCACTTGCAGACACCAACCTCCAAATGTGCTTCCTCTGGCATCTGCGTGTTGCATATGAATGTGGTGAACTAGAATGAACCCAAGTAAAATTTCACTAATGCTTGTTAAAAGCCATGATTTTAGATGTAGACAGAGGGCTGGTTGATCTGTGTTGAAATGGATAGGCAACCAGTGCAAATGTGCTGTCTGCAATTCAGCTGAACAAATGAATCAGTGATGGAACGTCAGTCAAAATTTTACCTAATTTAATTTAAAACTGCAAGTCTGGACTTAGGAGCCACTTGATAATGTAAGGCCTTTGTGTAAGTAACAACCATCAGTGTCAAATCTGAGGTTTGAACAGCAAGGTTCTTTAACATTTATGAAAAAAAAAAATCAAAACTATTCAGAGGTGCATCAAAAATGACATGAATAAACAGAAGTATTTTGATGGCTAACTATGTGTGACTAATAGAGCAGAGTGTCACTTAACTGTAATTGAATCTCACCTTTCAAGGCAAGACGTTGAGCAGACAAATCCAAAAGCATGTCCTTGTATGCCTGCCAAGGAGGAGAGAATACAGCTAGAATAAGTACAGGAGGTGATAAAGTCACTATCTACCTGCAGAATAGCCAATTGATGGAGGTCTCCTCAACATCTCCCTGCAGAAGTGCAATTTCATACATCCCAAGGTATTCCCAAGAAATGTGAGATTGCAATGTTGCCAATAGAAGAGCCTGCTTAGTACAGTATGTGACTTTTTATCAACATGTCTTTTTTTACTTTATTTGAAAGAGAAATAGTATGTTGAATTAACACATTATACTCAGATGGAACCACAGTCCACATTTCAATAAAGTCAATTTAATGCTGAATGTCATTTCTGTATATGCAAAGGAGTGATTAGCACACCTAAGCACAGATATCGCTTGGTTTTGGTCTTAATTAATTGAAAAGAAAAACTTATCTTAATGCATAGCTGTGTTGTCCATCTATGTCTTCCCAGCTGATGGCAGTTGTTCAATAAATTGCTCTCTATTACTTTCCGTTCTTCTGAACAAATGAAACTGAAGGGCTAAGATTTCTATGATAGATACATATAAGGTGGTTTTACTAAATGAAGATATGTTGTACCAAAATGTCTTTAATAAGTTGTGAGACATGCTAGATATGTTTAAAAGTACCCCATAGTTAAGTCCATTGAACTAAATTGGATTGTTGTTCTTTGACTTCCACTTTAACAATAAATACGTGAGTTGCTTGTACCCAGATCAAACAAGTATAAATGCTTAAATTGATTGAGTGAATAACTTAAAAGGTTTAAAGTAATCAGTTTCCTCAAATACAGTGGAGGCTTACGGGCTACTGCACCTAAAGCTAAAACTGACCCAGCTCCTCAGTGTCGTCACTCGTTTCCTCAAGTTACTGGTTTGGCCGGCGGCAGACTGTGGGGGGATGCTCCCGGGATGCCGGCCTGGGGAACCTTTTGCCATCCACGTGCTCCAGCATTTCTCAGCGCCTGCGGTCCCCTCCGGGAATGCCCAGGACAGGAGCACTAAATCAATAGGATCTCGGTGAGGGAAAGTGACACGCCGTTTAGTTTGGTGGCCTACTTCCTTTCCCAGACACAAGGCCTGGACTTCAGGAGCAAGAGCTCTAGCTCAAGCAGGTGTGTGTGTGTATGGGGGGGGGGGGGGGGGGGGGGGGTATTTCTTTGTGCTGAATCAAATGTGGCAGCAGGTGGTCGGAGAGGAGGGTAGAGAAAGAGACCTGCTCCCCTCACACACACTCAAACACACACAACCTGACATTCCTTAGTAGTGTGTGAGCAGCACTTTATTTTGTCAACCTCACACACACTCAAACACACACAACCTGACACTCCTGAGTAGTGTGCGAGCAGCACTTTGTTTTTGTCAACCTCACACAGACTCAAACACACACAACCTGACACTCCTTAGTAGTGTGGGAACAGCACTTTATTCAACTCTGCCTGACCAAAAGTCAGTGTCACCAGACTAAAATACTGATGCGTAAACGTGTATAATCTCATTGTGGAGGTCTCAACAAGCTTTCCAAGACATTAAAGAAAATACTTAAGTGTGAATTAGATGTGTGTCCTGTTAAAAGGCTGAACACAGTGTGATTTTGAAGTTAATAGAATAGAAAAAAATCTCACAACTCACACCACTGTCACTTTCATTTAACTGCCATGACATTTCTACAGATGCAAACATTATTGAAATATCAATATTATTCTGCATTTAAATGAACAAATCATCACCTTGAGCCACAGATAGAATCCAAACAGAAAATTAATTCTGATACGCCTTTTGAATCTACTCCAATTCATCCTGAATAGCTGTGTCACTGCAGAAGAGATACAGAAAAGTCAGATGTATGTCAGAAGAAGCTGTATTTATAAAAGTCTCTCATTGTCTTGAATCTCTGAAACACTTTACTAATGATTGATAAATGGTTTCTAAAGACCTATGTCAAGCGTCAACTGAGGTATTGCTACATGTGCTAACATTTATGAATTCACACATGAATTAGACAATAGCTAATAGACATAGCTAATACATGATAAAGGTAATTCATAATGACCCATAAATGGTGAGTAGACATTATCACATACTTTATACATTATCTTACAAATCATTAGTACATCATTTATAACAGGTTGGTTTGTCATTTCTAAAGAATTAATTTAATGTGAGCAGACCATTATCATATACTTTATAAACTATCTTATAAACCATTCGACGATTCAGACGATAAAAAGTGTTAGTGTTTCAGTCTTCTTGTTAATTTTCTTGATTATACAGCTGCAGAATCTTTGTTACTTAGCCGTGGGCTTTTGTGTTCCTTTCCTCATTTTGAGGTATTGTTTAAGATTTGACATCCTGTGTTCTAACCTGAATTCTGTCTTTTGGATTACCCTTCTGGATTGAAATTTGGCTCTTCCTTTGGGAAAGCCCTTGAACTCTGCATCTGGGTCCCAACCATTATTCATTACAATCACATACTTATTAACACCTCAGTTGGTCATTTAAATGATTTACATTAGAGAATCAGAAATGAAAAAATCATTCCAAAAACATTTGTGTATCTTCTAATCTTTAGGTTCATTCCTCATAGGAAGACATTTTTACAATCACATTGATTACATTGGAAGGTCTTATTTTGTGTGTGTAGACTGGTGTGGATCTGGCATTGGAACCGCATTTCCTAATAGTGTCTCTGACCAACCAACTTTGGTAACCGTGGAGAGAGAGAGAGAGAGAGAGAGAGAGAGAGAGAGAGAGAGAGATAGAGATTGTTCAAACTGATAGTCTCTCTATCATCTTACTGTGGTTGATGTTCAACGGCACTTTCAGGAAATGCACCCCCGATCCAGATCTACTCTGATCACCAGTCTATTTGCTCTGTAGCCTACTACCCCATGCAGATTGATTTCAATACTCAGACTGAGGGTATCTATTGGATGGTGCTTCGACCTGCCTTGTGGCTATTGAACATATTGAAATCCTATATTATTCAATAGAATACCCATTCTGGCTGTCAACATGTCTAACTGTTTCACATTATGGAGAGGTTTCAACAAGACATGTTTTAGATTTACTAATTAAAGTCAACCAACTGCAGACACAAGAGAAACAAATTACTTTGGAAATCAATTATAAGACCACCAGGATACTTTGTCATCCTTGGCCTGGTGAAGACGCTTTGCTGTGCCTCTAAACCTTTGAGAGTCCACAGATGCTTGAGCTATTGCTCTGAAACCTCTCCAGATTATTCAATCTCACAGTGCTATTGCTGGGAAGCGATAAGATGGAGAATCCATGCTGCCAGGCCTTATCTGAGCGTAACACACGCCTTTTGGGGGGGTTGAATATCACTGCAGTCTCCTTTGCATCAGGTATGACCCAATTAAGGTGCGAATTTGATTTTTTTTCCAAATGCGAAGCCACATCAATAAGTGATAAGAAGTTTCGCTCCATTTTCATCACTGCCAGGGTTAGAAGTTTTTGCACCAATATTGATTTGACCCCTCAAGCGAAACTTTCATTTCTTATTTTGTCTGCAATAGCTGAACTCTCTCTTTCTTTGACAGTTTAGCTTGAGTTTGCATATTTGTTCTACTGTGGCTAGAGATGGTGGCAACACTTTGCCTAGACCCTCTTCTCATAAGAGAGACATAACTGTATCATGCTAGCTTATCTCATTTCACATCAGACTGCAAAATCTGGAATAAAAACATTATGAAGTGATCAAATTGCACTGTTATATTGTTGGAAATACTAAAAACTAAAAATAAAAATGTATGCTAGTGCATGGTATTTGCCACGGCATGGTAATAGCATGGCTATTTTACCTGCCGTATGACATGAGAGAACTATGTTATGGAGTTAGTGGAGGTCTGAGTAAAGTCTAAGATCTGACCTCAGGCTAGCGAGAGCCCAGCAAAAGTCCAATTAATTCTAGGACTCCGCAGAGTCATTAAAATGTTTGTCACTGAATCCCGGTGAGGAATGTTCAACACAAATCCCAAATGAATTCCAAAGCCTGGCTGCTCAGCTGGGGCTGCTCCTTTGTCTGCGTCGCCACCATTACTGTCATCAGTGATAAATAATCATGGAGCAAATGCTGCAACAGATGTCCGCTCCGGGGCTAAACCAGAGACGGGATTACTGGCACAGCGAGGCGCCCACTGTTCAAAGAGCGTGTGGCAGGGAACGGACAAGGCCAGGGTTGGAGAGAGCATCAGCCATCAGAGGCAGCTGCATCAGATGCTTACAGGAGCAGGAAGACACAGAGTTAGACACAGATATTTGTACTGTGTCGGGAGGTAATAAGAATGATGATTTTGGAAGTAGGTATGAAAAGTGCTAAACAATTTTAAAGATCCTATAACATTTCCCATTCTATTATGGCTTATTTTGTTTGATATATTTTGGTATTATTATCAAGCAGATTCAAACGTTATATATAAAAATGTACAGAAGTCAGACTAGTCACCTAAAGTTGACAGCATTGTATTATCTTTGCTCCAGTATCACATAAGCTTCTTTTCTTAGATAACAATAGTGGGTGGTTAACCTTGAACATGATAATGAACATCAGAGGTAAGTTACTGCTAAAAACAAACATATAAAAAACACATTATAACCCCCTTGGGGTAATTCAGGACACTTGTCTCAGTGGTTGTTGGTGCTGTACATTTTAGTATATGCTATGCTTTAGTCCTGTTCTGTGAACCAATGGGAGCGGCAGAAGAGAGTTTTGAAGGAGTAATGGTTAGCCAATGGGAGCTCAGAAGAGAGTTCTGGAGGGGTAATGGTTAGCCAATGGGAGCTCAGAAGAGAGTTGTGGAGGTGTAATGGTTAGCCAATGGGAGCTCAGAAGAGAGTTGTGGAGGGGTAATGGCTAGCCAATGGGAGCTCAGAAGAGAGTTGTGGAGGGGTAATGGCTAGCCAATGGGAGTGGCAGATTAGAACTGGAGAGGTAATGGTTAGCATTCTCCATGCAGATTGGCCTTCATTAATCTTACCTTGAGCCACACATTGATTTCACATCAACTCTACTGCATTCAGATGCCTCTCACAACATCAAACCGGAGTACAAATGATACAGAAGTAGACTCTCTCTCACCTCACCTCTGTGTGTGTGTGTTTGTGTGTGTGTGAGAAAAAGAGTAAGTTGTGTGCGTGTGTGAGTTGTGTGTTTGTGTGTGTGTGTGTGTGTGTGTGTGTGTGAGAGTTTTGTGTTTGTGTATGTGTGTGACAGAGAGTTGTGTGTTTGTGTATGTGTGTCTGTGAGTGTGTGAGGGCAAAGCAGTGAGTATGTGATTGTGTGCACCAGGTCCATCAGGATCAATAGCAACCTGAGAAGAAGTGCACAAAGGGGTTAGACAGCTGAGGGAAATTAACCAAATGCAATTTCAGCACCTGATCTCTACACCGTCTCTACCACATAAAAGAAGAGCTTAAACAGAATTATTGTAAGGGAGGAGACATCATCATTATTCAGACCTGGCAAGTGTCTCTTTTGATGACAACTTTCAATTTGTCGTTTCAATAGTCACCACGGTCACAAGAGAAAAAAAGAGAAGAGCAGGGATGAAAGGTGAATTGAAGAGTTTGGAGAGAGGTATGGCGTGGATCACTGATTTGTGCTGAGAGATTAGAAATCTCATATGTGTCTGCACATTCAGCTACATATCACTTGTATGCTAAAGACCAGACATGTTGAACTGAAGGCTTGTCCAGTCACTTTACATGCAGGAAATTGCTTTTTCAGCTGGCCACAAAAGGACTGTCGTTCATTTAAGTATATTCAGGGCCCGCAGATGAATACTATCTCTCTCTCTCTTTATCTCTCTCTATCTCTATGTCTCTCTCTCTCACACTCTCTCTCTCGCTCTCTCTCTCTCTCTCTTTTTTTTACCTAAACCCAAAGTCCCAAAGTCATTGTAGGTACAATAGGTACCAGCCTCACACAAGCACCAGAATAATGTAGGTACCTTAACTTGTGGACAGTGCCAATACATACAGTATGGGTGCAATTGTGCATGAATATTAATACTCCCATCACGAGGGCCATCAAGACTTGACAACAGCACCATTCAAATGTTGGTGATGTTGGATAGGCATCAACTATGCAACACAACAGCAGATCAGTTAAGTCGAACAAATAGGGGCGTCACACAAACTGTGGTGGCTGCCATAGTGGTCAAAATAAAGATCAGTCACAAATCAGTCTCATTAAATATATTTCATTTGGAACTCAATTTAGAACTATAATTAAATTAATACCTACAGCCAAAATGAGAAGTAAAGGTTGAAGGTCTTGGGAGTTCTGGATATAAGAGGTTGGCAGCATTCACTCTTGTGCAACATTAATTAGACCAGCATATACAATCAAAAGCATTTCTTTGCTAAATGATCATTTGCTTAATGATTATAATATGTAATCTAAATAGACGTACCTAAGCAATGAACTAAAGGGCAGTGTTTGTGAAGGAGAGGGACAGTGTGTGTGCTACACTAAGTTACTAGCTGCAAACGTTGCCATCTAACTTGACATACTGGAAAAAAAAGAGGAAAATCTGAATTTTGGTGTGTTTCCTTTCCTCGTATACAGGAGCAACACACTGCAAATGAGCTTGGTTGCCACTGGCAACAGAGAGGCAAAAAAATGAGAGTGATTATAACTGTACCGCCACTGAGGGTCTCCTTCCTGCTTCAGTAATTAGCGGCTCTCTGGGCCACTGGTATTTGTCTGTCTCCTCTCCTCCCTCACTGTTGGTGCTGTGTATATATTTGGTTTTAAATGGCCCTTCCCCCCCCCCCCAGAACTCCTTTCCTTCCATAAAAGGGCTACTGAGTTCATCTGCCATGATCTTTCATCTCTCCTTCGAAGTGTTCAGAACTTCCTAGTCTAGGCCTGTAGGGCTGAGAAAGAGGGAGCGATACAAAATGAGATAGAGACTGAGAGAGTGTGTGTGTGTGTGTGTGTGTGTGTGTGTGTGTGTGTGTGTGTGTGTGTGTGTGTGTGTGTGTGTGTGTGTGTGGGCAGTTATGAGGGGTAAGAGAGGAGAGAGAGAGCACCTATTGAAGTGATATTTACATATCCCAGCCCCAGCAGCGAGGTGACTAAGAGGAACAGTACTGAGTAGGAGAGTTGAGTGTACTACTGAACTACCCTTTTCAATGGTGGGTACAACATTTTGTAGAACCCTCCTGAATACTCTGCTCTTCATGGTTAGAAAAGAACAATGGTTGAAAAATTGCTGAAAGCTTTTTGGTACAGCATGGGATTGCCACAGCACTCATGACCAACGCTCAGTTTCACTTGTGGGTTAACACACACACACACACACACACACACACACACACACACACACACACACACACACACACACACACACACACACACACACACACACACACAAACACACTTGTGACGAATGCTCTTGCTCTCAGTTTTTCTTGTGGATAAACAAAGCTATAGAATGGATGACCCATCAAACAAGGCCAAACGGAGCACCACACACACACATGCACACACACACACACACGCACACACACACGCACACGCACACACACACACACACGCACACACACACACACACACACACGCTCATCACAGGCACTGATCTTAAAACTTAAACAACAGTGAGAGGAGCAGTGAGACATTAATTAGGCAGGCCAGACCCCTGGCTAGACAGGTCAGCACGGGCAGTAACCTCTTAGCATGCTTAATGGGACATGGCGTTCTGCTTGGACAGCCAGGAAGACGCATACACCCCCCACCACCACCACCCCTCCACCTCAGGAATACCCTCAGGGGTGGATGGAGGAGTCCAATGGCAATGCTGAAGTTGTGATTTCTGTTTTCCCCCCTTTAGCCTCCTGTGCTTCCCCTGGCAGTGAAGGAAGGCACAGGAGTGGTGAGGGGTGTATGTGTGTGTGCAGCTAGGGGTGTGGTGGTGGTGGTCGGGGGGTGTTTGAGGGAGGTGAAAGTCACCGTTCCTGAGCACATGATCCGACAGGACTGCAAGAGGAGGGGAGGGTGGTTGCCCCGGGCGATCATTCCAGGGTCGAGCTGAAGCCAATTCAGCAAATGTTCAACAAACTTGACAGAGCCCATCGGTTATGAAACACAGACATGGTTGTATGTGTGTAGGTTTGTGTGTGTGTGTGTGTGTGTGTGTGTGTGTGTGTGTGTGTGTGTGTGTGTGTGTGTGTGTGTGTGTGTGTGTGTGTGTCTGTGTCTTTTTCTGTGTGTCTGTGCATATGGGTGTTGGTGGTGAGTGGGGTTAGTTTCTATGCTGACCTTTTCTTGAGCTCTTCCCTTCATACACACTGTAGTTTGCCTCACAAATTGTCAAACAGAGAAAATGAGAATGCGTGTGCAACACATCTCACTGTGTTTCATTCTCACACATCTCATATTTCCTTTGCCTTCATTCTTGAATTATGTAAACTGTCTTGATGTTCCAGTCAAATGTATTTCCATTCATGTGCAACTAAAGCATTGTCCAGAGTCAGCTGGGCAGTATTGGAATCAGGGCCCAAGCAGTGAAGGTGCTCGATCCCTATTTGATTTTTTCTCGTTATTTTATTGTCCACTGAAACACAATGGGCAGCAAAAAACATGAGTCACACACACACACACACACACACACACACACACACACACACACACACACACACACACACACACACACACACACACACACACACACACTGATTTCCGTCTGTAGATGGTGCTTTGATAAGCACATTTACATTTTTAATCATATCTTGAGGACGGTATGGGTTTGAACAGAAAATCCTTTTTCCTCTGATGTCTTGAAAGCTCTAAAAACTGAAACATCCATTCCCACTAGTTGCTGCCCACTCAATTTTTAATTTAAATTAAAAACAAAATTAAAAAATGAATTCCTCCGAGGCTGTTCAATGGATTCTCACAAAGGTTTGTGTGCATCATCTACAGACCATGCTGGATTTTTTTTATTTATCACACCGTTTCAAAGTAACATAGCAATCAAATGTGAAGGCGTGGGCCATGATGATTCTACAGCCAATATCTTCTGATGTGGGTCCAATCGAAACCAAGCACACAATCACTAACACTTTTGGAGGCATGCCACATTTCATTAAATTACGTCCATAGGTGGCGCTGCAACGGACACATTTTAATATCTCAAGAACTGCTTAAGCTAAAATTTAAATTTGGTGTACTTATTCTTGGCTACATCTTCAAAAAATGTTTTGCCTTAATTTGTAAGATTCAAATGGTCCTCTTTCACCTGATAAAGCGAGCAAATAATTCAACCTTTTGCTACTTGGGAGCTTTCACACATTCTGCTTGGACCCCGAAGACCGCCGATTATGGCTATATTCTCATATTATTCCTCGGTTGTTTACATAATCAGTTCATACTGTGGCTGTGAGAGCTCAACGCACTGTAACTTACGAAAACACATGAAAACAGACATAACACTGGCAAATAATTTGAAGATCTTCATCATTTTGACAACACTTGTTATGTTTTATGTTTATTATGCAGTCACACAAACGATACCAGAAGTGTTTTAAGAGGACAATTAAAAGTGATGAAAATATCTGGATTGTGAAACATGCTACAGTATGTTAGCTGGCTATAATATTAATAGTTATTTTCACTTTCATTATTTTGTATCTGTTAGCAAAAATTCTTCCTTTATAGTTCCCTATAGTGTTAGTTACCTAACCAGTGTCAGTATCCTCCAATTGGGGATTCGCTCCTTTAAGGATCTCCAGCTATCATCACTTACAGTATACTAACTGATTAAAAAAATATAATATGTTTTATGTTATCAGTCATGCCAGCAAAACCTACAGGTAGTAGTTTGACTTCCTTGTCCCTTATTAGATGTTCTGAAAGGAACTATCAACACTATATCCAGCTAACATAGCGTGTCTCACGATCCAGTGTACTGTATTCTCACCAGCTGTACAACCACAGATGTTTGTCTTACAATGTTTCCCAGCTGGTGGCTGATTCTATGACAGACCTGTGACAGAATCCACCCTGATCTGCTCAGGCATCTGGGCTGCAAAATATGGCTTTGATGTGGTCCAGCACTCTGTGATTCTTCCTCTGACATAAGCACTACTTCCCACTTCAAGTCTTCTGTTGCTGTTTAAAGAGGATACTAATCATTATTGATGTCTGACAATGCAAACCAAAGAGACAACAAGTTCATGAATTTATTGGGAAGAATGAGTATGCTACCGTGAGTTGTGTAGATTCTCTTTCAGTGTACCTGGAACGCCTGGAATTACAAAAAGTCAACAACAGCAGGATGCAATTACTTTCTTTACTTTTTTTTATTAGGTATCTTGTTTCTTGGAATGGGATGGCAGCTTCTAGTTAATGAGCTGCCATTGTCATGCATACAATAATGCGCAGTGTCTGAGCAAAGCATTTTATTCACAGGATTTTTTTGTGAGACTGGTACTGCAATAGCACAGCAAATATACTGCTTCAAATATTTCTATCTCTAGACACTCTATGTTCAAAATCTGCCAAATCACAAGGCTAGGTGGATATAACGAAACCATTTATATCTTATAATAGAGCCTCGTAAGTTATCATTTTACACACACATGTAAAGCCATTTTGAACAGAACTAGCAATCTGAAGGGGAAAACATGGAGGACGGGGCATCAGTGGATGTCAGCCAAAACAGCCCGTCAGGAGGCAGACTAGTTTTTCATTAAGATTAAGTGTGCAGCGGGGGCAGCCTATCTCTCTGTGCCTCAAGCTGACACTTCTCTGAGAGAGGGAGGGAGAGAACGATAGAAAGGGAGAGGGGGAGAGAGTAACAGAGAGAGAGAGAGAGAGAGAATGAGAGACAGAAAAAGAGAGAGAGATGGTGAGCGATAAGGAATGAGAGCAATAGAGAAGGAAAGAGAGAAAATTAAAGTGTGTGTGTGAGAGAGAGAGAGAGAGAGAGAGAGAGAGAGAGAGAGAGGTTGCCTTTATAGTTGACTCAGACAGTGGAATGAGACAGCAATCGACACACGCAACAGTGGAAACACAAATACCATATCACATAAAGCCATACATTCACAACAGTGTCAGGCACATACAATAAGCATGTGTGTGTGTGTGCAAGGCTATACATATATATTTGTGTGTGTGTGTGTGTGCCTTAGTGTGTGTGTGTGTGTGTCTGTGTGTCTGTGTGTGTGTGTGTGTGTGTGTGTGTGTGTGTGTGTGTGTGTCTGCTTTTCACATTCATCCTCATTTACCCCAGAAATGATTTCAGCTTTTGGCTTGAGGAGTGAACAGCTGTAGTCTGGTCCATTGTTAAAAAGAAAATGTCCTCTCCTCCATTCCTCCCAACAAAATACCATTCTCATTACTTCATGTCATTGCTTCCTCCAGAGCCACTTCACAGTCAGAGAGCAGAGACGGAGAGAGGACAGGAGAAGGACAGCAGCATGTTGGACTGTTTATATATAGCCTATATATATAACGGATACATTCACTTACAGATACCTTCACTTATAGGTCTGAGCTGTTGTCACCAGTACTGAAGGTTGCATAGAGGATATATTATTTTTTTTAAATAGCTCTTCCTAGCTGTTTTGAAGAGTAATCTACAAAAAAACCAACAGATAGACGATCACATGTTTGGTGAAGCCATCAACTAAATGGTAAGAAAAGGGCAGGTGTTCTGATACCTTTTGTTCCTGCTGAAATAGACCTAAAAGTTTTTGAAGGTTATCGGAAGCAGCAGTGGGTCCATTTTTAGGAACCTATTTTAAAATACCCACAACTCATTTCAAATGCAATTACCTCTCAGGAACAACTTAACCGTGTCTGAAGATGAACAGACAAAGGCCAAAGAGGAGCACATTTCTTGATGCCCTGTGGTTAAATCTGTCACACAAAAATGAACATGTGTTTTTCTAGGCCAGGCCACCGAATCACATTAACTTTAACTCACATTTGTTCGAGGTTCCATAGGAAAAGCAATTTTGATAATTAAATGGCACAATTCTCTCCTTATTATCTAGACACAATGCATTGCACACCTTGAAGTGTCTCAACCAAATGGTGTGTCAAGCCAGAGAATATCAGAGAGGGATTTATGCAGGAGAGGGCCCGGGCGAATAAAGTAATGGTTTCAGTTCATCTGTTGATTTGTGCAGACTGTCTTCCATACAAAGGACAGGGAAATGGAAAGAAAATAGCTTGCAAAAATACAGGGGCTAGGTGGGTGAGAGGGAGTAAAGGAGCAATGGCTTTTCAATAATGGAAACACACACACACACACACACACACACACACACACACACACACACACACACACACACACACACACAAACACACATATACACACAATCACATACACACTCATGCATGTGCACACTCACACGTACACACTCACTTATAGATGGGTAGATGTAGACATATAGATAGAGACTCACACACTCAGAGGGTCTCACACACACACACATAGACAGAAAGAAAGAGAGAGAGAGGGGTGGCATTATGATTAGATTTTTTTTCAGTAATGATCTTACTTTTAATAATAAATATAGCTTGCTTTATTTATTGAAACCTTCAAGGTCAAAGCCACATGGAAAAATTCCCAAAGCAAACTGGATATCTCCCTGACACTGTGCTGACTTCATTCGGAATGAATACAACCAATATTTAAACATATCACCACGATTTCAATATTGGGTTGGAATCACATTAATCTCTTTTACACGGTTAAACTAACGTTATCTTCATGCGCCATGTTTCAAAGTTATCAGTGAGGAAACAATATTGATCTTACAAGTGATAAAAGAATTCATGGCATGTCATCTCTGTATTTACGTTCCAGTGGATAAAAATAAACTTGCTTCCGCCGTGTGGCAGGCAAGCCATATGTGTCCTTGTGAAGAATTAAGAAGGCTTCATCAAAGCCATGGCACGCTCACTGGCATGGACAAGAGATAAAGAAGGAAAGCTGTTTTATCTCTGCTCCACACCTCAGATGCAAAAATAACAAAACCTCTTCTTGGACCACTGCGAGCACCTTCTGAAAGCACATCACACTGCCAAAGAAGCCCTGAGTCTTAATAAATATATTAGCTCTGAAAACCTTCTAGGACCTAACGTGAGAGCACACTCACACTCTCTCACACACACACACACGCACACACATGCACACCTCATACTCCTACACACCACCCACCACTGTGCTAGACAGCTGGTCTCTTTTCTCAGCCTCCTTACCCTTAGAATTAAACTTCCAAACAAACAAACAGGGAACTATTTCCTGAGGGGGGGGGGGGCTATAAAAAGGGGGGAGGGGGGGGGGGGGGGGGGGGTTGCGATGCATGTGGCATTGTGACATGAACGTGCACACACATGTGCATACAATTATCAATCACACCACTAGGCAATGAGAGCATGTATTCTTTATGTTGTTAGGAAATGTGAAAGACCAAAATAAAAGTCAGAGAACCCCCCCCCCAAAGAAAAAAACCCAACAACATTTGGTGCAGTAAAGGGAATCTGTCGATAGAGGATGGCTTCCGCACCCCACTTCCAATGTCTGTACCAACCACCATCTTGTGCTGTGACAAGATCAACCCAGTGTGGCTGACAGTGATCGACACAGAACGGAGAGACTGCAGGTATGTCCATTTGGTCAGAGAAGGAAGCACAAAGGACATAATTGCCAACAAGGCCACAGTTCCAAGCCCTTGACTGCAAAGGAGCAAAACGCATAGGCTAACTAGTTTGTTCTTCACTCTCAGATTTGATATGTTAATGTTCATTTCAGTGATTTTATTTTTTTAAGAGGAATAAAAATAAGGCAATTTCAGTGATGATATTGAAAGGTTAATGGCAGCCGTTTCTCCCCAGTGTTGGTTCATTACTGAAATGCCACACGGGAGGCTTAATCAATCTACCCAGTCGCACTGTTTGTGAGTATGTGCATGACATTACTGGATTTAAGTCATCAAGTGGTGGCTTTCCTTCCCCCCAAAAAACATCAAACACACACACACATGCGCACACTTATACAATGAGACACACACACACACACACATATAAATGCATGCTCCTTACTTGTTATTTATGTGATGTGGTTGGATTGCCAATGAATAACCATTATAAGTTAATGTTTTTTCCTGGCTCGACAGTGCTTACATGCTGTTTGATGTAGGTACTTTGACAGGCTCATCCTATATGGTTGCTATGGTACCTTTTGTTTTTGACGCTTACAGACTGGGAAAAAAGGGAAAAAGTGAAGAAGCAAATAAATAAATGGAGAAACAAACACACACAAACAAACAAACACATGAATAAAACGTTGATTATCCCAGGAGAAATGTAATTTTAGCCCCCTTGATGCCCATAGGCAAAACATGACCCATTTCATTATTTAAAACCAGAGAACCCCCTGAAATACTTGATATTTGACAGTGTTTTGTGAACCAAATTGTCTGAATAAATAGAAGAACAATTGCCATTTTTCATACAGCAGTAAACCTCCGGTTTACCTTAAGGGATTTATTAAATCAATAGCTACCTAGTTGGTGCAGATGAATAAAGGGATGGTCACATCATCAGTAGAAGTTAGCAAGCTTAGATAAGGATCTAATGCCATTCATGGAGACATCTGCACCTCATCGCCTTGACCAGTTAACATCAGTAGTCATTGTGGATCAACTCTAACTCACTTATAATGCCTGCAAAATATGAAAACCACACAAGAATCCGAAACAGCCAGATCTGTTCCACTGCATTGATGTAACCCACACTCATATTTCAGAGTACTTCAACATAGCTTTAGCTTAAAGGAGCCTCAGCCCGGCCATGATAGCACCAGCATTAAAACGAGATGCAGAGACAAGGTAACACCCCCCCCCCCCCCCCCCCTTTTTTTTTAGAAAGCTAATCTTCCTCTAGGGCCTATCAGCTTTCTACATCCGCCTTTAGTGGCATAATGTATTTCATAATTAAGAAAAAAAAATCACCACCAAAAAAAAAAGTCTGAGAATGAGAAATGGGGAGAGAAAAAAAAAATATCGCTAAGGATGAATGTCATTACAGTGAGCGCAAAAGCCCCTGGTGTGGAATAATAACTTCACCCCGTCGCATTATGTTAGCACACTTCTGATAACATCGTCTGGAAATGGCAGCTGTTGGAAATAATGCAATTCATTCTGCATTGCTCCGGGATACTACCGGCGCCCAAATGAAGCATGTCTTCTATTAGACCCCTAAAGAAACAAACTAATAGCCTGCAAAGACTTGCCATTTGTAATATGACTATAATTCACATGATTCATTTAACAGAGATGGAAAAAGGAGGGCACATTCTGATTAGAATAGTCCTTGGGGAAATTCACACGTTAATTTATTCTAAAATCTTTTATCGACTATGCAACACGTTCTGCCGAAATGTAGACTGACTCTTGTACCCTGTTGATTGCTGATTTTCTATTTGTTCTTGACATGTCATGTTAAAGGAATTAATGTTGCATACATGAATTTTCCTTTACTCATTTGTTTCTTGAGATTGCAAAGTTGTTGCTCCAGGGCAAGGCAACTCTAAATGTGCACTTGAGTAACACTGAGTGAAATCCTCAAGAAACTCAACTAAACTACATCTGTCAGGAGTTTGGCTAATGAAGGAGACATTTATATTATTAACTGGCAAATGGAAGTGCTTTTACATGCATTAGAGGTAATCATCTTGTCCTTTATATTATAAGTTACATTACACAATACACAATCAGTTGTACAGTACAATCATTCAAATCAATTCCAGCCATTCCAATAAATGAATCGTTATTATACCGTTACATTACATCCACATACACTCTGAGATCGGCACATCTATCAAAGAATGCTCTACAAATGTCAGAAGGAGGAAGTCTTGGTCTTAGTGCTGAACAGAAATATTTGCTTTGAACTTAAAACTAGCGAGGGACTACACACCCATTCAGAGTATGGCTGACTGATCCTATCTGGTCAACACAGGAGAGAAAAAACCGACACACACACACACACACACACACACACACACAGACACAGAGAAAGAGACACACACACACACTCATTTTGTACATCCAGGCCTCCGTCCTGGGCATCCTTCAGAGGAGAGGCTCTGGACCTCAGTGGGAGGGCCCAGTGGGTCTGTTGCCCTCTGAAGCCATTCATCTGGAGCATAATTGCCCTCTGTGCTCCATCCTTCACCTTGCAGCTGTACAACTCTCCATGCGGGACAGACTGCTAGTGTGAGGGAGCTTAAGTGTGTGTGTGTGTATATGTGTAAGAGAATGTGCGTATGTCTGTGTGTGTGTATGCGTGTGTGTGTATGTGCCTCTGTGTCTTTGTATGTATGTGTATGTGCTTCTGTGTGTGAGTGTGGGTGTGTGTGGGTGTGTGTGTGTGTGTGTGTGTGTGTGTGTATGTGTGTGTGTGTGTGTGTGTGTGTGTGTGTGTGTGTGTGTGTGTGTGTGTGTGTTTGTGTTTGTGTTTGTGTTTATGTGTGTGTGTGTGTGTGTGTGTGTGTGTGTGTGTGTGTGTGTGTGTGTGTGTGTATATGTTCTTCTGTGTGTGTGTGTGTGGGTGTGTGTGTGTGTGTGTGTGTTTGTGTGTGTGTGTGCATGTCTGTGTGCGTGTGTGTGTGTGTGTCTGTCCACCTCTGTGGTGCAGGCACAGGTACATTCATCACATCACATTAAGCGATCCCCTTTGGCGCACAGAGCTGTGGGGGACTCTAAAAATGATGCACCCCCATCAAGCCCATGCTCTCCTAGCCGAAAGATCATTTGTTAATTACCTAGCAAGCACTGGCTAGTTGCTTCATACATCATCATGCAGTGGCATAAACACCATAAGGTCCGGTCTGGTGAAAGATCGGCTTTCACCGACCACCTTGGCAAGGGCACGCGAAGGGGGGCTTTTTTCATGCTCATTAAAAATGCTGTTCCAGAAGCATGTGTAAGTACAATGGGGTGGACAATGATACATTTAGCTAATGCTCATTTACACTGCTAAGCTCAGAGCAGGGGCAATGTGGAGGGGAGGCCACACGTATTTGTAATGAATAAAGTACATTTGTGAAGGAATGTAGAAAAATGTCAGTAGATTGGAAATAAAATAAAATAGAAAATAGAATAGAAAAGCTTTTATTTTCTTTGTATTTGCATACAAGTGGAGTGCTGCTTTTGTTGGTGCAACGAGGGACAACATATAACACAACAACAACATACAACACAATAGTGCAACTAGCTAAAAACAGTACAAAAAGCTCAAATATATTCATATATATACATAAATATATATATATATATATATATATATATATAAAGAGTCCAACAATGTGCGGTGGCATAGATTACAAGTACCGCCGTGAAAAAACTGTCCTTTAGACACGAATACAAAAAAAAAGCACTGCAAGCTAGTATGTCTAGGGGTTTGTCTAGCGGAAGCCCCTCCGACTGGCGGAACCAAGGACTTCTTATGCTCCTGCACATTAGCGAGGCCAATTAGTGAGAACTCATCACATCTGCATCCCAGTCCACCTGTTCTGAAGAGACAGAAGACAGGCACACAGAGTGGGTTGACTCGGCAGGTGCGTAACAATACGCACACTCTACTTCATTCATGGCTTGCAATATATCACTGCACGTTTAGCATCTATGACTTTACTGTGTTCAGATATGCAGAAGAGGATAGAGCTGTTTCAGATGAATATTTCAGAGTAATAAAGAATGTGTGACTAGACAATAAAACAACAATAACAATACAAATGTTGAAAACAGAATTTGGTGGCAAAAAAGAAGACATAAGAAATATTGGTGGTGTATATTCTCAAACCTGGCAGACGTTGATAATATCTATTTATGAGACACACACACAGTGCCACTGCACACAACAAACACAATGTGAGGCTTACTTACAGACTATAGAGATATTTTCTTACTTTATCCAGTTGAAATAGCAAATAACATATTTTGCTCATCCTTAAATACTTTGCTAAGTGTGTATCAGAAAACAGATACCTATCTGAAATGCCTGTTTGAAATTCCAGCGTGTTTCCTTTGTTACAAGATGATGCGATCTTGCAACACAATCCTTACTGCCAA
Organism: Sprattus sprattus; assembly: GCF_963457725.1. NCBI lineage: Eukaryota > Metazoa > Chordata > Actinopteri > Clupeiformes > Clupeidae > Sprattus > Sprattus sprattus. The sequence goes on along the minus strand of NC_137917.1, from coordinate 15,473,624 downwards.
CCTAGCTGTGAGGATGTTGCAGAAGGGGGGCTTAAAGAAGCAGGAGCTCTTACAAAGCGTTTGAGACAAAATAATGTGTTTTTGGAACATTGAACCATGTAAATCTATTCTAGTAGACCCCAAGAATAAAATGATGAGCATAATAGGTCCTTGTTAAGACAATTGGTTTAGACAATGCTCTCATAATTTGACCTTATAACAAGATGTTAAATGGGAGGACAGTTTTTACTGGGTGTGGTTGATAGTGGACATAGTTGAAGTGATGTGAACCTTATCTTACAAAAAAAATAAACAAAATGGTGTCTTTGTGTCTCTGTGAGTTTAAGAATGCAACAAGTCATTCTATAGTTTGAGGAATGACAGACCAGCTGAGATATTACATAAGAAGCAGAAAAGACTGATAGGGTAGCCTTTTAACGGGCTAACATTGTGTGTTAATCATGCCTTTCTTCAGGCACTCACTAACTTAAATGCTGGCTAGTGTTAGCTTCTTGCCCCATAGACCAGGCGTGTAACATTAAATCTAGCCTATAAGATCTCTAGCTTTTTTACTTTAGCTAACTAAACATGGAGGTTTCTTGAAAGGTGGCCATGCATGCATTGTGTAGGATAACGTTCCGCCGTTTAAAAAATGTACACGTTCAAACATACATTCAAAAGATGGCTGCTTTTTTTCTCTTCCCTGGTTGCCTTTACATCATGTCTTTCATAAACTGTCACCTATAGCCTTCATATCGTCACCATGAGGGCTGTCCAGTGCAGTCAAAACAAACCACAGGGAGAGAAAGGGTGCACTACAGTCCTTCATGTTATCATTTCGGTAAATATAGTGTAAAGCCTATATTGGTTCAATGGTGTGTAGTAGTCTGTAGATAGACAGAATATTATTATCTATTTGAATTTGTTTTCATGTAATAATTTTTTTGGTTCACTTGGTGGTCAATGTACAGCTTAATGACATTTATGTAGCGGCAGCCCTGGACATACAGCTGTTAACTGCTCACCATTCTGACAGGGTACAAATCCAGATAACAAATGGATACCAGAATACCAATCACATATTTGGTAACAAACACTTCACTGGAACCCTCTGTCAATGAATGCCATATGCGATTTTACATTTTCATAACAGATATGATTTCCAATGATCCCACAGTGTCATGTTATCATTACTATTATTTGTTGTTGTGACAGCGTATTAGAATGTGACCTAGGCTGTTATGGCAGCTGCGATTGAAGGATGTGAGGAATGTCACAACGGTAAAAGATAATGGTGGTGTGGTACATTTATATCGTCAGACATGAACTGTCGTGGCATATTGTTACAGCATATTCCATCTGCGATGACATTTTCACAACATGCTTATGTAAATCTCATGCTGTAGGGCTCAATGCAAGTGCTTCCAAGTATTACATGACTGCAAATACCTACCAATCGTAGAACGCTTACACAACCATGGAAATTCAAAGGCATTAGGCGCTATGGCAACAGAAGAGCGTTAAGATCAGCTCAAGCCTTCGGGCTGAGGCCCTCTGCATGCAGGTAGTGGAGCTTTTTTCATTCGCAGGCATGAAAAGGCTCTGATGGGTCCGGGTCCTGCCGCACCTTTTTCAGAAGCCTCCCCCCTTTGACCGGCTACTGCCTGTGGAGAGGCGCAGCATCTTTAGCTGACAGGACTGTCAAAGAAACCTGGCCCTTCAACCCCACCCCACACACACACAATCTCCTCCCTCCCTCCCTCCCACCCCAGCTCTGAAAGCACCCCAGGCACCCATTTAGCCAACAGCCTTTGAGGGGCTCTGCAGGCCTGGATGCTTGTCAGGTTCGGAGAATGCAGCTCCACACATCAAGGAGAGGAGAATACCAGGTAACAGCTGCAAGGGAGAACAGAATAACACTCCAGGTTTTTTAATATGGGAAAAATATATTTTTTGTTGTAGCATAACACTGCTCTTAGAGCTAATGAGTTTAAGCATGCAAAGAACTCAGCAACGATGGAATTCATAGGGTCATGATGATTTTTTAAACAACCACGCCAGATAGATCCTTATCACTTATCATAATTATGCATGATCAGGCTGGACACTTCATCAGGCTCAAAGCCAGTCCAGACCAAGCAACAAGTTTAAATCAAGGGACATGTCATAAGATGAGTTATCTAGATCTATGAACAGCACAGTTCACAGGATGCTTTGGTGTCTAAATGCCGGGGAGTTCAAAAGGGGCTATCCTGCTGTGGCTTGCTGCTGCACAAGGGTAATTTATAACTCAACTCATAACAAAATGGCTTTTTAAGATTTTACAGCAACAGGAAGTGATGCTGACAAACATCTGAACAACCATTGATTTCACAGTGATCAAAACATTTAACCAAACAACATTCGCTCAAGGGTGTTAATTTTATTAGGTTGTGAGTAGCTCCTATACTTCTGGTATGCATTGCATTGTGGGACAAGCCCATCTTCAGCTGTACAAGCAGTGTTGTGTGCAGGTTTGAAATTACTTTCACCTTCTCTTTACCCCCCTCTGTTAACAGCAGCTACTTCCTGGACTTTCCTATACTGTATGTAGACATCAGCTACTCCCTGGACTTTCCTATACTGTATATAGACAGCACTACAGGCTTTGTGTAGAGAGGGTTAAAGTTCAACATTTGTTTGAAACCTGAAATATCATTCTTCATTGGGCCAGGGACAAAGACAGAGGACAGGTGGAAGGGCGGATGGAGGTCCAGAAAAAGGCACAGAGGCCTGAGGAAATTAGTTTCCCATTCACTGAGGTGTGACAGCTTGCAACAAAGTGTGTGTGTGTGTGTGTGTGTGTGTGTGCACTTGCGCGCGCGTGTGTGTTAGTGACCTCGTGTGTGAGAAAAAGAGTGTGTATGTTTGTGTGAGAGAATGTGTGTGTGTGTGTGTGTGTGTGTGTGTGTGTGTGTCTAAGAATGCAATCACAAACATTCCCTAGGTCTGTTAATGAGTGTCTGTGAGTAAACACTGGAATTCCATTTCCTCTGTGCTGTTGCTTTGGATCGAAGGACTCAAGGACAAGTGTCAGAGGAAGAAAAGAGAAGGAGAGGGGGGTGGGGGGGGGGGGCGAGAGAGAGATACTATTCGATTAAACTCACTTGCATACAAATATCTGACTTTAAAGACAGGTTAATCTATCAAAAAAGTGCTACAAAGAAGTAAACAAGTAACACTTTGGACTAGAGTCATTTTTACATTATAATCCTAACTTTAAGACCAGTGTTATACAGTAATTATCTCTGATTGCATGTTAAGTTAATCCTAATCCTATAGATTATCCAGTCTAATAATGTGATCATTTGTAAAATGTAATTCATTTGCCATAATTTGAATCATAATATGTGAAGATTTATAAAATAGAATCCCCCCTGACTTAAAAAACTCTCACATTTTGCATAGGGTAGAATTCATCATGTATTTGAAAGATATAAGTATATATTATAGCTTCAGTATAAATTGTCTCTGATTAGGTATTCCAAGAGTTCTAGGACCATAAGTCATGGAGACAGAGAGGGCATCAGTGAATCATCTATCATCAGATCAATCATTTTATTCTATGACTCTGTGGTGTCACACACCATGCAATCATTCTATTGACAGCGTTTGGCTTGTCAGGCCATCCTGTCTCGTCCCATTTCACAGAGAGCGGCAGCTATTGTATTTATCACTGCTTGCAGGAACATGCTGCTCGATCTTATTTTCATCTCATTTTCAAATGCCATGCTCAAAGTCCCTTTGGGTCACAGTGTGTTTGACACACGTTGGATGACATCTTTGCCCATGTCAGACATGGGTAAGGCCAGGGGATGACTGTCATTGTTCGACCTGATTAGACTGACGAGATCCTCACTCCGTCACTGATGTACCGCATGTCATTCTGAACCTTAGGCAGTCAGTTTGATGAACCCCCCCACACATGAAAATCTAACTGAAACACAACCGTCTGAACTCACTTAGATTTTGAACACTTACACCTCTCACGCTCGAGTTTGTACATGGCGTATTGACTGTGGAAACCATCGGCCGTGAAGATTGAATGGGATCACTTGAGAAGCCCATCTGATGGATTTCTCTCCACGGGTTGAGATGAGCTGTGACGTGGGCTTGTGATTTTTATTAAGCACAGGGGCTCCTCTCCCCGTGGATCAGATAATGACACCTGACACCTGCCACAGGAAATGAACCGTTTCTCAGAGATGGAGGCTGTTCATGGTGACAGGAGGATCCGCCATTGCTTGTGGAGGTCATGATAACAAAAAGTGCGACTCATGAGCCAGATGGGTTAATGTGTTGTTGACCATCCTATTAATGTTAACATTAAAGCTCCTGTTAGCAACATTAACATTAAAGCTCCTGTTAGCAACATTAACATTAAAGCTCCTGTTAGCAACATTAACATTAAAGCTCCAGTTAGCAACGTTAACATTAAAGCTCCTGTTAGCAACGTTAACATTAAAGCTCCTGTTAGCAACGTTAACATTAAAGCTCCTGTTAGCAACATTAACATTAACGCTCCTGTTAGCAACGTTAACATTAAAGCTCCTATTAGCAACATTAACATTAAAGCTCCTGTTAGCAACGTTAACATTAAAGCTCCTGTTAGCAACGTTAGCAGCTATTATTGGAATCCATCTCCTCCCTCGGATGTGTGATATCTCAATTTACATGACAAACACCTAACATGGGAGAGATGCCCGTCCTTTGGAAAAGGAGAACACATTCCCACACAGCTGAAAAATGTGCCTGGTGGTTCCAGAGGTGAGTACCACAACAATATCAGTTTCTGTGACAACTATCATAATATAAATACACCTGCTGTCCTACTGTGTAGTAAAAATGTGTGATTTACAGCATAATTAAATCTTACAGATGCTTTAATTCAGATTACTATGGAGAAACAGTGCAGAACTCATTAAAATCAAATGACTGGTCTTCTTTCCAGTGACTGGGTTGATGACAAGGCTGAAGTGTTAGCTTGTATCTTTTTCAATTACAGCAGTAAAATAGTCATGGATAGATATATTTATGATGCATCATCTCTGTAGCAAACACTATATTCAATTTTTGACGAATCAACTTGTAATTACTTTTAGGTTGAATTTAGATTTCCTAAACTTGAAAAGAAACTATGATTTCTGTGAACTTTTTCTCCAGTTGACATTTATGAGCCAATCATTCACTCAGACAAACACCAATCTTCTGAATACCGTTGCACTAATTAGGAGCCCGTTAAAATGGCATCTTCAGCCCAGCTGCTAGCAATTTTGGAGCTTCCTCTTCTTCAAGTGCCTTTACTTTAATTAGCCGTACGAGACACATGACTCTTCATGAACCCACATGCTTTCCTGTCACCATGGAAACCAGAACTTCTTCAAGCCATCCAAAAGATCCCTGTCTCTTTTCTTCCATTTAAAGGGCAAATCAAGCGAGCTTCTGCAAGGCACTCCGGCTGGACCTCGGTGGTGATGCAGCCCTGCACTTCACATCACATCTGGTGCTGCTGAGTGAATGGGCCATCTTCCTCTCATCTTGCACGCTTTTGGATCGGCGCTGCCACTCACTCTCAGCACTTTTGGGCTGAATTCTGTGGGCGCGAGATCTCCAGCGCTGAGCCGGCTGTGCAGCGGGTACACGGAGATAGCATCCCCTTCCCCTACCCCTCATCCCCCCTGGCATGACTGGAAGACTGCATTCCTCTATCGGTTCCTTAAGCCTCTACCGCAGCCCTTGATATGGCCATAACATTAAAATGTTTGCCAGGCCTTAAACCTCAAGCTGAACATTTCTATGGCAACTTACCATCATATGACATGTATCCCTCAGGCAAAATGGCTTTAAGCTTTACTAATCTCCTTACTTCTCAACGGAAGGGATTTCAATATCCCATTTGACTCAATATATTGCCTCTGTCAAAGAATTTAGTTATTTATGGGACTGACAATTTTCAAAATTGAATTCCGTGTTGAAGCAACTAGGCAGGTAAATGAGTAAGGGCAGAAAAATCTCAGAGGGTGTTTAAAAAAAATGTATTTATTTATTTATTATAGCCACTTCGTTTCTGTTGTTATCGAGCAAAATGAGCCTGTCTAGGCTGACAAGCTTGAAAGCATTGAGTGTCAGACTCTCACAATTTACACAGCCCATAGGACTGACGGGAGCTCTTTACCGCTTCGTGAAAAATAACCTATTTTTAGTTTTACTAATTCGTTTTTTACACCTATACAGTGGTGACAGTGGGAAACTGCTGCAGTGTCAGAATTGTTTAATTATTGTCCCACGCTAAGTGTATTATACCAAATGACAAAAAATATTCCTTATAAATGGGTTTGATCTGAGAATCAAAGAGCAGCCCAATCAGATGGACATATCCACTGTTCCGTCTGAGATGGGTGTGTGTGTGTGTGTGTGTGTGGAGGGGGGGGGGGGGTTAAAGTCCAACGCCTTCCTGCCAGGTTGTCTGGTTATACGTAATTGTGAGGTCAAATACACCTTTTGTTCTTTGGCATCTCTAAATGTCGGCCCTTAAATGCATGACCTAAATGACACAACCTCGCGCATGACCTAAAGCTAATTCAGAAATTTGTCAAAATCATTTTGCCAATTTCGTTACACAAGCAAGACTCAAATCAGGTCAGCGTCAGGGTCAGTGCAACGTTGGGGTTTGTCCACGCACAGACGTGGGAGTTCCATTTATAAACTAGTTCCTTCAAAGCAACACCTTTGAAACTTCTAAAGGATTTCCTGTCGTGCAGACCTCCCATACAAGAACCTCTTCCCCTGTAGTGCAAACCGCTCTGGAACTGGAAACGTGTGGTTTGCGCTATTGAAGAACAATTTCTGAGTTAATAACATAAGGTTTAATCATCACGATTAGCTGATAGAGAATGACTGTATTGCCACATCCACTAATTACTCAACCCATTTATGCTTGATTGTGCCATGCTTTGTGTCAATGCAATGAGCAAATATAGCTCCCCTGGCCTATTCTCACTGCGGGGTTGCTGATGTGCAAAGCTGTTCGCGGCGCTCATTACTCTATGATATTAGGGCGCTATGTAGCTAAGTTCAAGTACTCCACTCTCATTGTGACAAACATTATACAAACAGCACAGAAGAAACATATTAAACTGAACAGAATGATGACTATGGCAATCTGAATGATGAATATGCACAGTGGTGTGCACTGGCCATCAGGCATTCTGGGAAAAATGCCTGTGGGCGGCGCATCGGTGGGCCAGTGGACTGTCCAAAAAATCCATAAAGCTTTTATCAGCCCTGTTTGTCTCTTTACCGGCCCTCTCTGTCTTCCTGTCATTCAGGGTCCGCATGAGAGTGTTCTGCGAGCGTGTTCCTGCACCAGGCACACTGGCCAGTCACTATCAAGTTAGTTGTTGCAGGTTAAGATTTTAGACAAAAGCAAAAGTAGCACGCAGCATTGAGAAGGCCAATGACAGCCATGGACAAGCAGGAAATGTAACGAAAGCTAAGGGAGTGAAGAAAAAAGGCAGGCCAAGGCATCCAAATGTACGGAAATAGATACATTGTTTGGGAATCGGTATACACAAGCGGTTGGTACCTCAGAATACTCTGAGTCGGCAGGGTGCTATGCTATTTTCGGGGTGCAGACTCATGCGGTGAAATGGACATTAAATTATAGGCTAGGCTGTATGTTCATTGAAAATGTCTGTGCTAGACCAACCCCTACTCATATAACTATGTGATGTTCTTGACGTGTTACAGTATGAGTCTGTAGTACTGAAATATGTGCTGGAATAGACATAGAGTAGTATTTATGCCATTGCATAAGCCTTTTAAATACATAGAAAATCACCTGTGAACAGCTAATCATTAGGGTACAAGGATACTACATCTAGTGGGCTTTTTCCTTAAAGCTTAAAAATAAATGTAAAAATAATGCGATGATCTTAAAACTTCTAAAGGATTGTGAGAAGGCCGGTCATCCTAAGATTCCTTTTTCAGTTCCATTCATGACAATATAAAACACAGGAACAACAATATCAAAGGCCTGCCTAAATCATTTCGGGACAACTTTCTGTGCTTATGCTCAGGCTGGGCCCATTCTGGCAGGAGGACAGGGGAGACAGTAAGTGAGACATGAGGAAAGAGAATGGGAGGGCGGAGAGGGTAGGATGCATGTGAGGAAAAGAGTGAGAGGGTTGAGATAGGAGAGGGGAGGGAGCAAGAGAAAAACAGCAAACATGAGAGTGAAGATGCGAGACAAGAGGAGAGCGGAGGACATGAGAACAATGAGGAGAGAGGAGAGGAGGCCGATGAGGAGAGAGGAGGACATGAGACCGATGAGGAGAGAGGAGAGGAGACCAATGAGGAGAGAGGAGACCGATGAGGAGAGAGGAGAAGATGAGACCAATGAGGAGAGAGGAGACCGATGAGGAGAGAGGACATGAGACCAATGAGGATGAGAATCAGTGGAGTTGCTGTTCATTTACTCACATTGGATCCTTAGTAGGCTGCTCCGAGTGGAATTGCTTTTCCAGGACACCCATGCATGAATATGGGAGATATGCCCTGGTGAAATTGTCTTAGATATGTTGTCGACAAATTAAAGGACTGAGATTGTCCGTCTAACTGGCATATGGTGTATTTAATGACACACTGATGTCACAGGATTACATCACTACAGAGGAAGCATATATTCTTTGCTCCTCAATCAAACTGTGCACAAATCATTGAAGTACAACAATGAATTTGTCAAATAAAGTAGTACATCTGTTTTTATCTGCATTTTTGATAAAAGCTCCAGGGGCAACATGCAGTGCAGTGTTATAAATAGGGACTGTGAGACAAAAAACTCCCTAACCTCTGGTTAAGGTTAATATGTTTTACAGAGCGGAGAGATCAGGATCCCACAATGTAACGATCAATTTAATGTGGAGTGACAGGTCTACTGATGTTGCCACTGCTGCTTTCGAAAATTATGTCCTGTTAAAAATAAAGGCACATTATCCGGTAAGAAGGGACAACACTAATCTATGAGAGCAAATAAAAAGTACGACTGATTAATGTATGTTTTGACCTAGTTTGTTTGTCAAATTGTTTGCAGCTGCTTATGTAATGCTTCCAACTGTTTTCTTGGAGACATTCAAGTGCACATGGAAAATTGCTGGAAATGGCAAGCATCAAATGGAATCTTGAGCATCCTGTGAAAGAAACAAGAACAAAAATACATCTTGTACTCAGTAATCATAGTAGCGCATCATTATTAATCACGACTAGGAGCTCATGTTGAGTTTGTGTGCAAATGAACAACATAATGACGAAAGAATAGACTGGGCCTCCATTTTTCAGGTATTTCAATTCCTCTGCAGAACGAAGAAGAACACTTTATTTGGATCTACAGAGACTTTAAAGGTACAATATGCAACAATTATGCTTCAGGATTAGGGTTAGGATAAGCAGTTTAACCTTAAAATAACAGCTTAAAAAAAATTGGGGCGCTACAATGATATTTAATATGGAAGTTCGCATCGGTGCCATTGGCATAGCAAGGTCGATAGGCATATAATTGCGTTCTGTAGTTTCGCCTGCCGCAGCCCGCCGACCTGACTTGTTTACCTTCTACCGATCTAGTAAGTAGCTTATTTGCCGTCTTGCTTAGTCTTGTGTTGCACTTGCTAGATGTTTGACTGTGTAAGGACAGTCGTTGAGTAACTAGTTTGTCATAATGTCAAAGTCAGCACATTTCAAGATATTTCGTTAGTTTTAGCTGCTAGCATACCTTTAGCGAATAGCTATTAATCCTAATTGCACCTTTAAAGACAGTTTGTTGAAATTCAAGTTCACCTTAACCAATCCCTACCCCTAACCCTAACCTTAGCCATATATTGGTAATAATCTGCATTGTTTGTTTAGAATATGTGCATCTGTAGATAGCCTATAGGGTACCACCTTAATACAGAAGATACCATGACAAAACACAGAGTCAGAGAGCTTTTTATTTTTCACTGCATTAGAATTGATAACAATTCACTTTTTGCACACAATTTCTGGGCTTTTGATTCCTTTACACCTGAGTGACTCTTTCAAATGATAAAAATGCATTCCAGTTTATCAGCCCATAATGGACCGGGCTGTTGGGGTGTGAGGCAGAGATAGTTGCTCTGTCTTTAACAGATAACAGGAAACACTTCAAGAAAAACCAAAATGATAAGAAGCAGGGGAAAAAGGTCTGTGTTGTTCACTGATAGTCAATCAATTAAAGTCAAGGGTCCTGCACTTTGTTTGATAACCCGTGCACATCATTTTGTAATGCTGTCTTTTTGAATGAACTTTTCCTCTTTCTGACACTAACATTAACAAACTAGTGATGCATTTCTGCAAAAAAAAAATGCGATTTGTGCTCAGCAGAGGATCACTTACATTAAACACACGGATCAGACATGGGAATAAAAGCACAGGAGATGTTGACATAATTCTGTTGAACAAACTGTACACACATATATCGATCAACAGAGACATCAGTATTGTCATCATTACATTACCATAGTCACTCAACATCAGTCAGCTTGTCCTCTGCAGGGACAGCGGTGCACACACACACATCATTCTATTCCTACCAGAAAGACTTGCTAAACTTTGCCCAAGACACAAGTAATGAATTGAATGGGTGATGTAGCATATGACTCTTCCTGGTAAAACCTTTGCATAAACTATCGTAAAAATGATTTAAATCAAGTAGTCCAACCCCTTATGCATTTATGAGTTCTGCTCTATTTTGCTTCACAGTCACACAATAACATTCAAAAGAGCTCCTCTAATTTGATCTGTGCTGGTTCCTGCTCCCTCGTCCTCCATCCTTCGTTCTCAAAATATAGCCACCGAGCAGTTTGAAGGCTTCTCCTTGCTGGTCATTGACACGTCAGACAACTGCCGCGTGAGAGCAGAATCGCTATGACGGTCTTATCTTTGCATGACACACTGGGTAAGGGTGGACAATTACGCTAACAGAGGGAGAATGGTACACAGTCAATTACACACATCACACAGACTCAAAAAGGATAACAGAATTACACACTAACATTAACACAAGCTAGAACACAGAGGTGCATTCCAAAAGGGAACACTAGAACTCTACATTAACATCATCACAGGCTCACACGCACATCATTATGGGGCAATCACAGGCCCGGGGTGGGTAATCGGGAGAATCGGGAGCTTTCCCGATGGGCCGCTTCACTTCTGGGCTGGTCGAGAATTTAATTTTTTGACATTTGTCACGTTCGTTCATCTTCTCTTAAAGTAGGCTAAACACGTGTCACATTCTGACACTGCAGCCTCTGCATGGGTTGTACCATGCGAGGAAGTTCTCCCCTCCCAAATAGAGTTGGTTGGGTCCACAGCCCGTCTTTTCCAAAAAGTTTTCTCATTAGACTGCTGCTGGGCCGGCCCAAACGCAACGATACGAGGCAGGGAGGATGGATGGGAGGAAAAGGCCATAGGAGGGGCTGAAAAAGCCAGTTTGAAATAAAGAAAGGCAATGGAGGAGGATGCTGCCAAATGTGCCAAGTTTACCGATTTATTTTCAAGAGGTAAAAACACAAGTGGCAACTGGTAGGCCTAAAGAGAGACATCGGCCTAATGATTAGCAACGTAAATATTCGGCTAGCATTGTAGCGTTGGTTAATATAGTTGTAGCGTTGTAAACCTATTCGCAAGCAAAATATTACATTTAATTGAAATATTAGCCTTTTTATAATCACCCAATACATGGTAAAATGACTCCTGCTGAAAATGATGAGCACGAAATGTGCAATGAGGAGGCCATGACTACAGGGACAGGTGGAGAGGTTAACCAAATAAACAATATGAATTAAAGTTATTTAATGTAAGAAAGAGCAGTAGGCTATATGACAGAAATTGGATAAATGATGAAAGAAAAGAATAACAGGGGAGATTTTAGATGATGAACCAGTTGTCTCATCTGATGTTGCTTTTGAAGTGAATGTCCATAATGTTATTCTGGACACTGTGGCAGGTAGCATGGATAGGAGGTTTTCAGCAAATGCAAAACTTGCCTTAGATTTGGCTTGTCTTGACCCTAAAAACATTCCTGAAATAAAGATAGATGGGCTCCCTAACTCAGCACTTCAGGAAATCAGCAAATGTCTGCTTACGTTTGATTACAGAGTTACTGCTAGCACATTACAAACGGAGCTGTCTAGCCTGGCATACCAGTGGGAGAGACTGAAAAAGTCCTCTTTTGAAGGTTGTACTGTCAGGGCATGTAGGCTAGTGAGATGGCACAGGAAGGTCAGGAGAATAGTGGCGGACTACCATATATGGAAGAACCAGAGATGGAGCTTGAAAGCAGGACCTGTTCCTCCTGCAAAAACTGTGCCATTTGTGCCCATTTAATACTCTCACTGCACAACCTCCTCACAGATGCTTATCATGTCATTAGGTAAGCATATAAGTTTGGGTTGACTTTGTCCATCACACAGGTTGCATGTGAGAGAAGCTTTCCAAACCCTAACATTTGTGAAGAATAGGCTTTGAAGCTCATTGAGTCAGGAGAACTTGGAGGATTTCATGTTAAAAGGAAATCCTCATGTCTAGAAGCAGTGACACAGTTATAGATAAAGTGGCTGAAACCAGTGCAATGCTTAGGCGGTTACTGATGCTGTAGATGCTGTTGGTGCTATTCCCAATGTAACTGTTTACTGTACTGTGAGTTGAACTGTAAACATTGGATCAATATCCTCGTTGTTGAAGAGTGGGATAGGTTTCAAATGCTTTATTTATTTATTTCTGCTTTTGTTAATTATCAACCTATCCTTGTGGAATAGCGGAATATTTTTTGTTGACTTCTCAGTTTAAGTGGATTTTTATTTAACTTTTACATTATTTGTTGAACCATGGTATTAATAAAAAGAAAAATCAGAATAGTAAGAGCTGAACTGTTGCTTCATTTATCCAATTTCCGCTACCATGGAAAAAGTGGGCCGGTCATGGGCCTGAAATTCCCGGGCTGAAAAGTGGCCCCACTCCGGCCCTGGGCAATCACAACATTCGCAAAAGTGCTAGCCCATTACGTTGCCCCTACCAAGCCAGTCAATTGTCCCAAATGGCCCAGGGATTAGGTACTCTGGTCTGGAACAAAGTGCTCTCCTCTACCTAACGCTCCATGGGAGGTCTCCTCTGGTACTGCTGTAGCGGGGCAAGGACACGTCTGTTCTTCCCCTCTCCGAATGACAATGGTGGACGTAGAGCTCAGTGTCCTGATGACACCTGGACCAGTAGAAGCGGGATCAGAGCAGATTAAGTGTTTTGGTGATTCTGGAATGAAACGCCCCCCCACCCAAGTCGGGACCCAAGCTGTTTGCCGACTCCAAGCATCGTGTGCATCAGGCAGACCTGGAAGAGATTGAGGGGGAAGAGGAGGTAACCACGGTAGGGGGCCCTGGAGGGCAGCAGAGTAGTCTGAGGGGTGCTACCCATGTGGGGAACCAGGGCACTTTGTACACCATTGCCTGGGACCAGAGCCTCAGCACCCAGCACCTCTGCACAACTGCAGCTGGGCCAAGCCTATGGACTCTACGTTGACTGCGACTAGGAGGGTACCACCAGCTGAGCCTTGATGGATACTGGATCCTTCATCTCCCTTGTTTTGCCCAGAAAGCTACCCAGGAGCGAAGAACTGAGACAGCAAGCCTTGGCAGGTGCCAAGCTTAGCGTCACCACCGTCACAGGGGGGTGCACAGATGAGAGTGAATAAGCCACTGAAGGTGACAGTCGAAGCCATGAATCATTCGGCTGGATCTGCTGGCTTGACTGAAGCCATGACACTCTATGCTGCTGCCAGATGGGTGATCATGAGCCAGGAGACTCTTCGCTCTACCGCCAGCCGAGACAAAGCCCACTCTGGAGAAGCCTCCATGCCACCACCGCCATCAAGATTGTCCCAAGCCGATCTGCTGCAAGCCTGGCACTGTGAGACCACATCCACTAGAGAGAAGTCCTTGCACCAAAGTTGTCACCAAGGGGACACCAGAGGACCGTTGTCACATCACCACTGTCAGTGGTGGGCCACCAAAAGCCCCATGGTCTTCTACACCACAGCTGCAGGTTCCAGGTCCAGACACATCGATGCGAGCTGCCTCGGAGTCACCACAGCCTCCGCAAGAATTGTCATCGGGCTGGCCACTGCCCCCCCCCCCCCCCCCCCCCCAATGCAGATGCTCTGTTCTGATGACCAGGTGAGGAGATTAAGTGCTGTCATTGTCAGCAAAGAGAGAAGCAGGACACAGCAGCTCCGGGGGAGGCTGCCCTGCAGGCTGCCACGCCGAGTGATGTCCTCCAGGCAGTAGTGGCCGCATACAGCGAACAGAGCCAGGACTCAATCCTCCACCAGGTCCAGGCTTCGCAGGGGGGCGGGTCATGGAGTGTGTGGCTGGGGCATCCACTACCATAGACAGGACTTTGCTCTGGGCGAGCAGGTACAGGTTGCTGGCCTGAACGCAAGAGGGGCACTCTCAGTATCAGTGACAACTTCCCCAGCCCTTGGTACAAAGACTTGTGTCTGTGTTGAATGCCTGGGTTATTGGTGACAGTTGACCGGCTTGGTGGGGGCAACATTAAGGGGGGGGGGGGGGGGGGGGGAATCACGTGTTATTGGTGTGTAAATGTTAATGTGAATGTCTGTTAGCATTTAGCTGTTAGTACCTTTCTGTATCAGTTCATGCATCACTTGACCGTCAACAAAGGAAACGCATGTGTACCTCAAAGTTCCCACCAAACTCAGACATACGCCGTTCTCTTTGCAGAGGGAGCTAGGCATTTGAAGCTGTTCTAGGGGTTTAGTGTGCATGTGTGTGTTTGTGTGTGTTTATGTGTGTGTGTGTGTGTGTGTGTGTGTGTGTGTGTGTGTGTGTGTGTGTGTGTGTGTGTGTGTGTGTGTGTGTGTGTGTGTGTGTGTGTGTTTGTGTGATGAGAGAGAGAGAGAGGGCTAGATCAGGAGTGGACAGGTCTTTCATGTTCCTGTTTGATATATTAATTGCATTTTATGTGTGTGTACACAGAGCCTGTTCAGAATTACTGCCACTTAAAGGTACAGCGCATATTCTCAGCTGACAAAACGTAGAGATGTATTTCATTTTTGTGCATGTAGAGGTATTTCAATTTTTTATTACAAAACAATTCTGACTGCACTTTAATGATGTGGAAGCACATTGTCTGGCAACAGCCTATAGTGCTTTTGGAAGAAGATTTGTTTGCCCACTGATCATAGAGCAAAGTGTGTGTTGCTAATATATTTAGACATTATATTTAATTGGAGAGGAGAGGTGATTTATTGTCCAGTTTGTAGTCTTTTGTACACTGACTTGTCATAATATGCAAGGTGAGAGCTGCTCAAACAGGACCAGATGGTTCAGTAATCTATGGCACTGAAACATATGCAAATTCACCCTGAAAAATTCCAAAGCTATGTTTTCTGTCAACTGTTTCTGCTTAAACCATCTGTCAAGCTTTTTTCTTTCTTTAGTTTCTCACTGCTAAAACCTGTAGTTGTGTACCCCTTCAGGCAATACATTGCCAGTACCTCACAACCAAAGGCTATAATTTGAACAGAACACAACACAATAACATGCAGTTGTCCTTGTGATTATCATGAATCTGTTACCTAAAGCCAAACCAGCATAGCATATGTATTGCTTTGTTCACCTTTAGTCTGAAATAATATGTGATTGACTTACAAAATGCCACAAATATTTCCCACTGAGAACATGGCAAAAATAGATGCTTTTTGAGGTTGAATTTGTTTGTTTTTCAAAGGCTATGTGTCTGGCATGGGAAGTGCTTTGAAGGCCTGCTGTTGTCATGACTTAGCCTAGATCTCTTATCTTCACCTGTCAGAAAGGGGAAAAGCTACTCAAGCACCTTAAATAGAAAATAATATATAGCCTTAAAATCTTTGGGTTTCAGCTGAGCCACTGGAGACGCAAAGGTGACTTACACACAGCAAAAATACACAGCATGTGTGTGTGTGTGTGTGTGTGTGTGTGTGTGTGTGTGTGTGTGTGTGTGTGTGTGTGTGTGTGTGTGTGTGTGTGTATCTTTGTTTGTGTGTGTGTGTGTTTTAAGGCAAACTAAAGGGGAATGTGTCTATGAGTGAAAACCATTACACAGCATGGCTTAACTGGTTGTCAAACACAGACAAGCTAGCCTCAGCAAATTCCCCCCTCGGTGCCTCTGAAAGGATAACAGTGGTATTAGAGTAAAAGACGTCTTGTACCGTTACTCACTAAAAGGGATTTGTGTGGGCTGTGGTCATAAACCTCACAAGCCAGCAATAAACCCACAAGATTTAAATATCAAATTACAACTCCAGCAAATAATAGAGTCCCTGGCCCACACAGTGTAACTGGCCGGCAGTTGCTTGATCATTTAATCATTTAATGAACTAAATACGGCAACTTCAACAGTAAAGGGTTGTTTCGAGGGGTTGCCTGATGTGTTTACCACCAGACTATGCACTCCACTCCATCCAGTTCTGTCAATAAACTGCCTTCCTCCACTGCACTGGTCCCTGCAGTCGAGGTGGGATTAGCTCTGGCTTGTTTTAGGCATTAGCAGGCGTTTGACGAATGAGCCGCTAACGAGATAGTGATCAGAGGGGCACCGACTCCAAAGCCAGCCTGGGAGCACTTGATAATCTGCTGCACTCGCTCGCTCGCTCTCACAGCCCTTTAATCTGACTTCATTTAATCCTTTTGGATGTTTTCCTTTTTTTTCTCCTCGTTTTTTGGATCTTTAGTTTTGATCAAGTAAACGCTTAATTACAGCTAATGATTGAACAAATTCTGTCCAGAGCTTGGGTAAACATAACTATCAAACAAGATCACACATATGTTTTATTTCCATGAATGAAAATGAGAGGAAAAACTAGTAAATAACAATATATGAACAACCTTGCCTCAGTCTGCCCTACACTTTGAACAGCAGAGCTATGTTGAGTACATGTTTCAAAAGCCATTTCAGGGATGTCAATGAAGATGTCTTTCTGTTAGTTACTGACCAGGTTTACTCTCTGTACACACAGCATAGGCTGTAACATGAACATAATAATGCAAAGAAAATATTTCCCCCCAAAATAGTTTAGTAAAGTAATAGTTCGGGGGCTGCTGCTACCATTGAGGGGTATGTCCTGAGCCAAATTAGGTAATGAAGCAGTCTTTTAACTGGACAGAGCTTTGTACATGACTATACATGTTTATGTTAAGAAAACCTGCACTATACAGTTCTCCTTGTCTGATCAATTAGCTCCTTAGGAAATGATCGTCACACAATGGCAGAAACAAGCAATCAGTAAGAGTGTTTTATTGGTGGGAAAAAGCTTTCAGGCCTGATGCTAAATATAAATATGGCACACATTATTGGAGCAGAGGGCTTAATTGCTTCAACCCAAGTCAAACAAACAGTTAAGGGGAATCTTTCATCTTAAAGAGCAACCCAGAATAGCTACAAGCCTCTCAGGCAGGCCAACTTAAGATAGTCTCTTAAATTAACATTACATGAACAAATCGCTCATTTCTCTTAATGACTCGAAAGAGAGAGAGGGGTGATGGAGTGCCTATAGTCAGCCAGGGGCCAATAACTGTTGCAGTGATTCCAAAATATAGTGCAGAGTGCCAGGTGGGAACCTGAAGGGCTAAGATAAACAGCTAAGATAAACGGCTAAGATAAAGCAGCCACAACCAAACATACAGAGGGATATATGGTGATTGCATGACTATGTTGTATGTATATATACATATATATTTATATAACTAAACTAAGGTTTATGCATGGTCTGAAACCCACCAGCCCTTTGACTGGAGATTCTGCTTTGCAATGGAAAGAAAATATTTAGGGCCTGCTTTACTAACATGCGGCCGCTGCTTAAACTGCGTTTGCACATTAACGCACAGTGTTATTGCGCATTTTCCGTGGTATTTATCAAACCAGATCTGCGCTGGGCAAACTGTGTTTACTCCGCCATATATAGGGCCTGATTTACTAACATTGCGACCGCTGCTTAAACTGCGTTCGCACATTAACGCACAGTGTTTTGGGGCATTTTCCGTGGTATTTATTTAGGAAGAGAAAATGAAGGTTCAGAGAAGTGGAGATAGATATATTGGTTCACGTTTGCTCAATCACTGAACCTGATTCAATGTGTGCGCTGCTATATTGTTGTTCTGCCCGCCATCACCTACAGCGAGATGTTTAAAAGAACACGATTATAAAGAATATGCTATTGGTGGCATTAATGCATAAACTGTCTATTATAACAATATAGATGGACACATGGCGAGATTAATCATTTCTACAAGGGACATGGGTTCACTACAATATATATGGACGTGGGTGCAATCAATGGTTCATATTACGTTCGGAAAGTTTGCAATTTCAAAAAAAGTCCTGTTTGATGTCTCTAATTTCAGCTATGGCAGTGGGGAAATGTATTGACCAGTGCGTCGTAGCAATGCGTCGAGCACCTGGGTGAATATTTGGCTGAGTGAAGGCTGAGATATATACCAACTGCAGATGCTATAACTGGTTGAAATTATCCGGAGGCCAATATTTGCAAATTAGTTTTAACAACTGATGGAATGGAATGTGATCGCCGGGTGGAGGGTTAGATGTCTCTCTGATCTGGTCCAGTAATTGAAGTATTGCGTGGCTGGTTAACCTGTACCGTCTAATGATTTGTGGTTCGCTTAATTGAAAATGTGTTATACAAGTTGAAAAAATTATTTCTGTGCGCTGTCTCTTTCTGTGCGCGCTGTCTTTCTTCGCCTTGCTCTTATAACTGCTGCCATATCACGTTTTCAGACTCAATGGAAATACGCTTCCTGGTTAAGACGTGCTTGTATGAGGCGGAGAATTAGCCCGCAAATCAGGGACGTGCGCTCGCCAGGCAGTTTAGTAAATACCACGCAATACATCATTAGGCGCACTTATCTTCTCTCCTCCCAAATATTTGCGCATGTTTCCACCCACCTTTTCGTGTCCTCCCCGTCCACAAAGCGTTAATATGCGCTGCGCCCCCCTTAGTAAATACCGTTTTATGTTTACGACCGCTATTTTACGCCTGAAATGGGCGCCATCCTGTTAGTAAATCAGGCCGTGTAAAGATGACTAGGTGAGGAGAACAAGTGCTGGCATTGCCAGATCCTTCAGTGAACTGCCTCTCACCCTTGCACCCCTTTATCAGCTGATTCAGATTTGACCCAGGTCTATCTGATGGGGATTTGACCCAGGTCTATCTGATGGGGATGTGACCCCGATCTAGCCGGTGTAGATTATAGAAAAAAATATCCTTCAGTTTAGGGGAATAAAATTAAATCCCAATGCTTTCACATTTCTTGATGCGTTACTGCTAGGGAAATGTGAATTACTACTTAACAACTGTAAAGTCCATTGCCAGCTTCACAAATCACTTGCTGTTGCTGTCATTTGAACTTGTTACTGTCTGGATGCTAATTCAGAATGTCATGAAACCTATGGCTGATACAAATAGCATGTTACTGTCAGGACTTTGGCAGGCGATTGCCACCATTTGGCGGCATCTGGTGGCCAAAGAACAATTGGACAGGTTGATCGTAGAAGTGACATTGTGTTACTCACCTGTGAACCATTTATGCTGATTGTGTGACTCATCTGTGTCCCATCTATACTGATTGCATTACTCATCTGTGTCCCATGTATCCTCTGATTATTAGGGGTTTAAATACCTGGCTAGCTCCTGTGATCCTTATCGGGTCGTTAGAGTTTTCCACTCTTTGGCTAGCGCGAGTTCCTGAGGTACGGATCTCCTGCAGTTCTCAAACTGCTTTTTGTTGCGTTGCTTTTAGGGCTTCGCCTCTCGCTGCTAGGCCTAAGTGTCTTTTGATAGTTACCCTTTTGGTAGCTCTTTAAGTTTATGGACTTTTTGCCTTGTTTCTTATTTCCTGTGTTTGGACATTAACCAGTTTTGCGACATCATCTGTTTGGCATATCTCTTGTATGTTGGATTACTTCTGTTTGCCAATAAAGACACTAAAGAACGCTACACTGCCATTGGGTCCTCTCTAGCACACTGGGTTGTGCTGGTTCCCCACATCCAGCATCTCGGGTTCAATCCCCGAGTAACCCCCCTGACAGAACGACCCGATCAACATGGACCCAGCAGGTAGTGCCCAACAGAGATTCAAGAAGCTGGCGCAGGCGTTGGAGGAGCTGTGTCAGCGCGAACAGGTCTTGTGGCAGCTGCAGAAGGACCTCGACCGCGAGCAGGAGGACCTAGATCATCGCAAACAGCAGCTGGACCGTCGACAGCTACAACATGACCGAGCTAGGTCATCACATCCCCCTGCTCTCCATTCCCCAGTGGAACCGCCCCCGTGGTCACCACGCTACAATGGCAATCCAGGCGGATGCAGAGGTTTTCTCCTGAAATGCCGCCTGGAGCTCCAGCGCCAGCCCATCACCCTCTCCTCCGACCAGTCGCGCATTGCCTATATGGTGGGGATGCTCTCAGGCAAGGCCCTGGCATTGGCAAACGCGATGTGGGAGAAGCAAGGCCCTGAGTGCTCCAGCCTCAGGGCTTTTCAGGCAGTGATGCTATGGGTCTACGACCGGGTTACCATGGACAGCTTCGAGGCTGCCATTGCCTCTGCTCTGGAGAGAGATGCTGCCCATAACCCTGCTCACAGACAACGGCTGCTGCAGCTGAAAATGGCTGCCGTCCCTGAATCCGCAGATTCAGGTGCACCCATCCCAGAGGCCACAGCCCTCGATGCCCCCAGTCCCAGTGGACCAAGCAACCCGGATGCCGCAGTTCCGGAGGCCGAAGCCCCAGATGCTGCCAAGCAGAGTGAGCCAGGCAGTCTGGAGGTCGACAGCCCGGATGAACCAGGTAGTCCGGATGCCGGTGCCGCCAGCCCCGGCAAAGAAGGCAGCCCCGATGCCGCCGTCCCCGGCGAAGAAGGCAGCCCCGATGCCGCCAACCCCGGCGAAGAAGGCAGCCCCGATGCCGCCACCCCCGGCGAAGAAGGCAGCCCCGATGCCGCCAGCCCCGGCGAAGAAGGCAGCCCCGATGCCGCCAGCCCCGGCGAAGAAGGCAGCCCCGATGCCGCCAGCCCCGGCGAAGAAGGCAGCCCCGATGCCGCCAGCCCCGGCGAAGAAGGCAGCCCCGATGCCGCCAGCCCCGGCGAAGAAGGCAGCCCCGATGCCGCCAGCCCCGGCGAAGAAGGCAGCCCCGATGCCGCCAGCCCCGGCGAAGAAGGCAGCCCCGATGCCGCCAGCCCCGGCGAAGAAGGCAGCCCCGATGCCGCCAGCCCCGGCGAAGAAGGCAGCCCCGATGCCGCCAGCCCCGGCGAAGAAGGCAGCCCCGATGCCGCCAGCCCCGGCGAAGAAGGCAGCCCCGATGCCGCCAGCCCCGGCGAAGAAGGCAGCCCCGATGCCGCCAGCCCCGGCGAAGAAGGCAGCCCCGATGCCGCCAGCCCCGGCGAAGAAGGCAGCCCCGATGCCGCCAGCCCCGGCGAAGAAGGCAGCCCCGATGCCGCCAGCCCCGGCGAAGAAGGCAGCCCCGATGCCGCCAGCCCCGGCGAAGAAGGCAGCCCGAATGCCGCCAGCCCCGGGGAACCGAGCAGCCCCGCTGCCGACCCGGCAGCCTCCGCTCCAGGAGCCCCTGTCCTGAGCGCCCCTGTCCTGAGCGCCTCTGGCACCCCTGTCCTGACAGCCTCTGGCGCGAATGTCCAGAGAGCACCTGTCCTCGCCAAAGGCGTCTGTGTCCCTGGTTCCGTCCCAGGTGCTCCCGCTTCCTCTGTCGTACATGCCACACTCCCAGCTCCCAGTGCTGCCAACCCCAGTGAACCAGGCAGTTCAGGTGCTGCGACTGCCCCAGCCACTGGTCCTCCTACCCCAGGGGTTGCTGACCCTGCATCCCCAGACACCGTTGCTGCTGCAATCACGACCGCATCCTCCGACGGCGTCTTCCCAAGCTTGGCAAAGGAGATGCTTCCTGGACTCCTCAGTCCCAACCAGGCTCCCAGTCGCCTGCCTGACCGTCCGGCCCTTCCTGGTCGTCCACCCGACCAGCTGCCAAAGACTCTGCCCCGCTGTGGCCGCCCGCCTGGCCGCCCACCAGACAATTTGCCCCTGCTTGGCTGTCCACCCGGCCGTCCACCAGACACTCTGCCCCGATGTGGACGCCCGCAAGGCCGCCCACCAGACAATTTGCCCCTGCTTGGCTGTCCACCCGGCCGTCCACCAGACACTCTGCCCCGATGTGGACGCCCGCCCGGCCGCCCACCAGACACTCCGTCCTGGTTCGGTCGTCCATCTAGCCGGCCACCTGACCCTTGGTTCAACCCCACCGGCCTTGTCATTAACCAGCTCCACCCACCCTATAGGTACTTTTTGAATTTTCTTAGGGCCGTCTGGAAGCCGACCCTTAAGGGGGGGGTTCTGTCAGGACTTTGGCAGGCGATTGCCACCATTTGGCGGCATCTGGTGGCCAAAGAACAATTGGACAGGTTGATCGTAGAAGTGACATTGTGTTACTCACCTGTGAACCATTTATGCTGATTGTGTGACTCATCTGTGTCCCATCTATACTGATTGCATTACTCATCTGTGTCCCATGTATCCTCTGATTATTAGGGGTTTAAATACCTGGCTAGCTCCTGTGATCCTTATCGGGTCGTTAGAGTTTTCCACTCTTTGGCTAGCGCGAGTTCCTGAGGTACGGATCTCCTGCAGTTCTCAAACTGCTTTTTGTTGCGTTGCTTTTAGGGCTTCGCCTCTCGCTGCTAGGCCTAAGTGTCTTTTGATAGTTACCCTTTTGGTAGCTCTTTAAGTTTATGGACTTTTTGCCTTGTTTCTTATTTCCTGTGTTTGGACATTAACCAGTTTTGCGACATCATCTGTTTGGCATATCTCTTGTATGTTGGATTACTTCTGTTTGCCAATAAAGACACTAAAGAACGCTACACTGCCATTGGGTCCTCTCTAGCACACTGGGTTGTGCTGGTTCCCCACATCCAGCATCTCGGGTTCAATCCCCGAGTAACCCCCCTGACAGTTACGGATGGAAATTGACTGAAATACAAGTTGAAACATTTATTTGTATATATTTATACATATATATCGAAGAAATGAACACACACAGCTAAAAACTACATCTGCCTGATAATAATAAGATACTACAGCTCAAGGTGCTTCCATTCATTACACATGAGGCAAAAACACACAGCTCAAGAACAGAACAAAATGGCAGTCATGAGTAAATAAAGAATGTAACAAGGTACAGTTGTGTCCTCAGGCATTTATGAATATTAAACAGGCATTTGTTGTTTTTATCACAGACTGAAGTGGGCATGATGTATTCAAAAATGCTGGCATTTATAAAAACAAGTGTAATACTATAAACCCACTCACTACCTGCTTACATTTTGTACATGTTATTTCAAATAGATTGCCCTAAAGATTTGCCCTAAAAAAAAGATAGCAATGCATTCCCTACTTCATCCATTCAATGATACCTCACCTTCATGTTGATGTTGTCTTAGGTCTGAAGTACATTAAAAAAGGCCAATGAATTGGGGTGAGTGAAATGGTCTCATGTAGGTCTAAAGTGGACGTTTATAATCACATATCTGTGCAATTTATTGTCCTCAAGTCACACAGTTGTTTTGTTTGGAGATTTGTTCAGAATGAAGAGCCTTTTTAAGTCTGGTAGGGTGACCATTTGGGTGATCATTTAACCTTGATGAGACACAGTTCAGATGTTTATTACCCTGACGGATGTCTGCTGAACAGAGAGAGATTGAGAGAGAAAGCAAGGCAGAGAGATAGATAGATAGAGCAGAAGATTACCCCATAGGCCAGGCCCTTCCCAGTTGAATGCCCTCAGAAAATCTTCCCTCTGCCCCATTCCCACCCCTTATGTCGTTGTAGTGCATCTCAGTATATTGGTCTTTACCATCACATGAAAACAACTTATTATTGAAAATAAATACATCATAGTGAATACTTATTTAGCTGATTTACTTTACTGGTTTAGTTTAATGAAGATATCCCCCAAATGAGGCATACCTTTGAATGAACCTGGACAAAGTCAAAACTGCAAAACGGTGGCAGTATTTGCTTTATAACACTTGTCTTGCTTTTTTTCTGGCAACTGTGGCTGTAATCCAGGTCAAGGCTGTGGATTTAGATGCTATTGAACCACAGAGCAATCTATAGTTATACAGCTCTTTATCAGCTGGAAGTCTGAACGAATCGATGGTGGCCAACTCACAGTTCAATGAATTCAAGGTCATTTTGTTTGCATCGTAATACACTCCTACAAATACCTGGGATTTCATCACTTTGTAGTGGCACCACGCTGTCACAGAGTTAACACCTTTAGTTGCTCACACAGCTGTCATCAGCTTTTTTATGACCCCCGGCAAGTGAACTGAGGTCTCTTGAACGTGTAGGATCTGCTGGTAATGAATATCCAGTAATCCACCCACCATGCACTGAAGGCGAGTTAACAAGTGGATGGTTTCAGGTACTTTCAAGCTCTTCTTTGTTAATAGTGCAAAATAATGATAGTGTGGTATCATATTACATGTAAACTTATACAGAGGAAATGTACCAATATTCTGCGCATCAGTGAAATTTCACATAAAACTAATAACTGCCTAATACCAGACAACTAGCCCTGACCACCCTTCACCCAACCACCTGTCAACCGCCAACTATCTAAAGATTACCCAAGCCAAACTTTTAACTAACTGAAATCCCAACCCCAGCACCAGTCTTGAACCATATCCCATTTGTATTCCATACGTTCACTTAAACAGAAAAGTAAGTTACAAGATTTGCGAACAAAGATTGAGCCTGAAACTGACTGAAATTATGGATGCATTTTACTGCAAAATGACAATGTGGTTGCGGTACATTTCATTAGAAAAAACAATGGTAAACCTTAGTTTCAGCAAACTGCCATTCTTCCCAACTATGCTTCTTACAAAAACAGCAATCAGGAAGTTCAACCAGACACACTACCTCATGACAGACTGCCTTCCTGGGGAGAACCCCCAGTAGTTTGGGTGAATAGGAGATGCACAATGCTAATATAACCACGGGTGCTACATCTGAACTGTCAATAGCATGTAAAAAATATCTTTAACCGAAGGTGTGTAAGTGATGCAGTGGTATTTTCAATTCTCAATCATAGCCCTAATTTGAGACAGAGTCAGGAGGACATCCCTGTGTTGTTTTAATGAAGGAGAAACTGAACATGATCTGGTGCTGATATGGTTCTTTTAAAATAATGCACTGCCAGGTTCACAAGGTGAATTTTCATCAGGTCTTTGATCTGTGCCTTTCATCTGAAAGAGCCTTATGAGTTAGTCTTCATAAAGCCTGTGGATGGATACTACAGTATTAAATGCAGTTTTACCACCAGTGGTGTGTAAGTCAGTAGTGTGTAGAAATAAAATAATAATGATTAGGCATTTAAAAAAAAAAAAAAACAGTACTAATGAATTCTCTTTAGACGACCCTTTTCTGCAAAGCTGCAAACACGCTATAATGGCTTGGTACGTTAAAAACTTTAAACACAGTCTTAGGTGATGGAGATTTTAAACATGTAATTAAGCAGCACAATTAAATTGAATGCGTCGAAATGCAAGCTCAAGTTGCAGAGTTTCTTACTAATTAGTGTCCTTAACTGCAAGGAATACCCATTGGGCTGCCACGTCGGCGACATCTGACTAAGTGTCTCATCTCATTCAGCTGAAGGACTGTAATTGTCCATTTGACTTGTGAGCAGTTGTGGTTACCACCCACTGGTTTACACATAGGTCAGTGGAGGGCACCAATTATATGTCGTGATGGAGACGTTGTTTTTTGTGTCTCCTTTTTCACTTTGATTATGGTGAAACGACAACAAAAATTCAATTCTACCACTTACCGCTTTATTTTACCACTGAAGTTTTCAAATTATTTCCATGCTCATCAGATAAGGAGGCAGTGTTTTAACTGGTGACCAACAGTTTTTATATTGATGGTGAGGTGATTCTTCTATTTTAGAAAAAAACAGTGAAGAGTTCAGGAGTTCACATTGGGTGACCGAGGTCAGGCTGAAGAGCTTAGAGAATGAATTGTTAAGGCTATCAATACCATTGATAAGGCCTTATTATCAGTTAAATTGAAATTGTTGTGCTTGTAGTTTGGGCTTTTGCCACACATACGGTGGCCTTTAACTGTCTATGAAGTTGGTATTTCAGAGGTGGAGAATTGTTATGAATGAGGCAGCTATGAAATGACTTGGGGTGCCGCATTGTCTAAGTACTTTAGCATTGTATGGATAAGGACTTTTTGGAGTTACCACTGACCAGCTTGGTGGTTGAGTTCGAATATGTCAAGACCAGCCTGGAGATGACTTAATCTCTGTCTAAGGAACACTGCTCTGACAGTGAACACGAAGAAGAAATGGAATTCACATGAGGTGGTTTGTCTTACACAAGGCACATTACAGTATACGGATATGAGTGGGCAGGTACAAAGTGGAAGAGCAGGGTTTGGGTTAGGTTGGGAAACATGGGGCAAGGCTACATTGCTGGAGAAGAGGCAGATGGTAACAGGCTTTGTTCGTGAGCAAGAAGAGGAAACTGGACAAACAGCAGCGGCTTCAAGCAGGGCAATAATACCCTGGATAGCCTGTGGCATGCCGTATTATAATGAGATTGATGTTTGGATAATGAGGCAAAGCACCATTTAGATACTGAGATATGCATGTCAAAGCTTTATGAGGTGTACCTAGAGGTGTTTCTGTTGTTGTCCGTGGCATTGGCATGTGTCCTTACCCATTGTGAGTTTGGAGGGGTGTGTCTGGGACACTAGACACCATTGTTGAGCCCTCTGGAGGTGTCGTGGGTCTAATTTAACCAAACTTCTTTTGAAGGAAGGTGCCTACTTGATAAGCCCATGCTTTTCCGTTTTTCCCCTTAGGGGTAATAGAGATGTCCGGTATGAGAAATGTGTTTTTGGATCATTGAAGCGTGTAAATATATTCTAGTACACCCTTAACCTTTTATATATTAACATTGAAAATTAGCTCCAGAGGTCCTCTTTAAGTATCTGTATGATAGATGAAGTGCACCCTGTTGTTACAATGTTGTTTGGTATGGCATGTTTGGTATGTATGTGACAGAGAGGTTTACCTGCTGTGGGAAGTCAACAAACAATATCATTTAAAGATGTATCATTCATGTTGTTCCTTTTTCACTATTCTGAACAATGTTGCATAATCTCTGTAGTGAGTGTAATTATTGGGTGTAAAACGCAGTCTATACTGCACCTTTAAGGGACACTCATTCATGATATAAACTTCATTGTAGCAGAACATCAGTCAGGTTTGTCTGTTGTACAGTTGTGAAGATCTCACAGTGATGGCAGAACCACCTCAAGGTCTTACTGAAACCACACCATGCAAGCCTGGCATAAAGGCAATGAAATGACAATGACACCAGACGCTCTCTCGGTCCTCTCCCTCTGTTTTGCATATGGTACAATCCAATGTGCTGTTGATACAATCCAAAGTGCATCCCAGAAAAGGTGTCTTCATTTGCTGTCATGCAGTTCAATATGGTACGCGCACCTGACACATTTATCCATGATCCCATCTTGTTCCAGTTCTGCTGTATACTGTTCAGCTGGAAGACTTTATTCTTGCCACTGTCGCCATGCAGTTTTTTAGGACACCATAAGGATGAAGAGGGATAAATAAAGAGGTGAAAAATATGGACTCCAGTGTGAAATAGAGTCTAGAGTACTGTTGCATGCTACTCTGAGGGCCTCTCTCTCTCTCTCTCTCTCTCTCTCTCTCTCCTTTAACCAACAGGATCAATATCAATTACATTTGCTGGGAATACTTGGTAAATCTCTTCATCCTACCACAAAGTTCAAATTACAAAGATTGATCCAGCATCTCTGTTGGTGTTAAGAGGTAACAAGTTTAGGGTCACCATCAGTCAAATGAAAGACAAAGTCAAATCGCGGATCAAAGAGAGTGCCTGCCGATGTAAACCACAGTACAGCCTGGTAGATTTAGAGAGAGATTTCATTTTAATCCTGTAAAATACACTGCGTCCTATTAAAAACCCCAGCTAACTGAATATTCATTATGTCATTGCCCCTGCATATATTCCAAGTTTTTGAATCAACCAATGCACAAAAACAAACAATTAATGTCACAATGTCGACAGAATTTGAATTACATTCACTGGACGTTCTTCCTCTTAGGCTGGCTAATTTACCAGTGTCATTATGCATTTGTGTCATCAAAATAACTGCATTCACGAATGTGCCATAAACTCATTCCCTGCAGTCATTCAACCACACCCCTGATATACAGCACTAATTAGGGAGGATAACATTTTATTGTGCGCCTCAAAATGTTGAGCTGTGGACAGGTCATTAAATCCTGGATACACACCACAGTAATAAAGTATGTTGTTTGTCATAGACTTCGGTGTTTATCCAACATTTGGTATGCTCAAGGAACATGCAAAACAGCTGAATATGCCACCCATAAATTTACATTCTACACACAGATTGTGGTGTTACAATGAAAGACATATGCTTTCATTCTACACAGAGATTGTGGTGTTACAATGAAAGACATATGCTTTCATTCTACACAGAGATTGTGTTGTTGCAATGAAAGACATATGCCACAAGAAAATATGAGGATAAGTGCCCTCCTTATTGATCTTACAGATGGATTGAATATGCTTCTATAAGTGTCTGTCCATTATGCAGAAGGTTGTTTACGTGTGTGTGTGTGTGTGTTTGTGTGTGTGTGTGTGTGTGTGTTTGTGTGTGTGTGTGTGTGTGTGTGTGTGTGTGTGTGTATTTGTGTGAGGGTGATAACAGGGGAAAAAAGAAGGTACAGAAAAAAAACAGCAAGAGAAAGAAAGGGAAAAAGGGTGTAAAAGATATAGGAGGGGCAAGTGATGGCGACGAGCGAGAGAGAGAGAGAGTGAGAGAGAGAGAGAGAGAGAGAGAGAGAGAGAGAAAGAGAGGGAAATAAGGGAGTAATTGAGTCTGAATTCCAGCCATCATAGTCCATTCATTAGCCTCATGATTAATGTCTCTGGCCGCAAATCATGCTAATTTATACCTGAGGGGATACAGCACCAGCCTGTCTCCCACAAGCATCAATTAAGACAATACACTGCGGGAAGGACAGTTCACCATTAGAGCCGCCAAACCTGGGAGCAGTCCGGCAAGTTTAGAGCCGTTGTCTCGATGGCGCTGCAGATTGTTCCCATGATGTGGTTACTGCAAGCCCATTGGTCTTGGCTTCTGTGCGTTTGGTCTCTATCCTCGCGGTGACCTCTGAGTCCTTGGATTTTTGTGTTTCGTCCAGTTACTCTGCTAACTTAATTGGGGCTGTAAGTGGGTTTAATTAGACAGCGTAAGCTTTTATGGGAAATGGTCAGCGCTGGACTTATTATTCTTGTGAAAGCTTGTGAATCGGCAGTCCGTAATGAGGGGTCGGATGTCAGGATCGTGCAGATTTTTCACAAAGCTGCATGCAATTGGACAAAAGCGCTTTTGGTCTTTTTAGAATCACGACGGACCAACTTCAATGTCATCACACACACACTAGTGATGGCCACTAGACTGATATATGTTTGCACCTGCACATCAGTTGCTGTAGATGTGAAATAAGGCAGGTGTGTCTGCGGTTTGTCAAGGTTTGTTAGTGGATTACAGATTTGTTTTTTAGCTAAATTGTAAGTTAGTTTGTTTATTTAGAAGGATCCCCCATTGGCTCTACCCTAAGACAGAGCTACTTTTTGTGGGGTCCACATTTAAGACTTACATACAAATATCAAAACATTTAAAACATATATTACAATACTAATATCTAACATTTAAACCATACATTACAATACCAATATCTAACATTTAAAACATGCATTCAAATACCAATATCTAACATTTGAACCATACATTACGATACCAATATCAACATTTTAAATACACAAAATAATGATCATACAATTTAAAAAGTTAGATATCCCCATGCTTTGCAGATAAACGGCTACTGAAGACAGCTCAGAAACAACCACCATAAATGCCTAGAAACTTGCAGAAACTTTTTCATCTGATAAGTGTACTTACATGCTTGATATGTAAAAGTAAGAGTTGATGGCACAGTGGAAGAGAAAGCCTCAAATCAACATCTACTGGCAATCATTATCTAGCATTCCAACTGTGAGATGCATATGCACCCATGTCTATATTTAGCGAGAACACAGTTTTTTTCTGAGGGTTTCAGATATTTCATTAAAAGAGCATAGAGCTGAAGACGACTAACTGCACATGGACCATTACGTAAGGTGGATTTTAAACATGTAATACGGTCTCCATTCCTAAACAAAATCTGAGGCTCTGTCTCAAAACAAGAGCACATAACTAATTCTCAGAGTGTTTTATTTATCAACAAATAACCAAACCACTAAACTCATTTATGAACGCACTGTGTGTTACTTATTTTCTCTCTGACGCATTAGAGTCTTTATCCACATAGAGAAAAATGTGTGACAGACTGAAATGAACTATGAAGGTGACAGGAGTGGAGCCACAGGCAGAGAGGAGGAGAGTGAGAAAAGAGGTTAAGTACAGGTAGACCTACTGCCAAGAATGAGGTGCTTACCTTCATTTCAGAAAATTAGGGAATGCCACATTAACAAATTTCACTACGTCTAAATGCAATGAATGTATGACCTTTTCCATAAACATGACACATCATACCCTATTGACAAATAATACCAACTCATGGACTAGTTATTTAGACTTTTGCAGCTTTGACCTCAATATATATGTATTTTTTAAATCCTGCCTGCGGCTTTGTATGCACCATGTGTGAATGCATGCATGTATCCATTTCCTTTGAAGCAGGAGTGCTCACCCGTGTTTAAAAGTAGGGGAGATACAGTAAGAAATGCTAATTAGGAACTTGTTTATATGATGTGATAAATATGTCCTCACATTTCACTAGCTACCACTTTATGGTTTGAGAAAAACATCTGGACACTGTGAGCGGTCCAGACATGACCTATGGGGCTAATACTTTACCCTGTAACATTCAAGCTGTCCTAATACAAGGAGATGTCCCCACCATTCTCAGCAGAGTTTCCAAAGCATTCTTAATGCTACATAATTTGTAAAGTACCCCTTAAGCTGTACCTTAACAATATTTTGCATAGCATTTTCTTGTTGATGTTCTTTCTAATCACCTGCTCTTTCTTGTCACCTGCACTCCAATCTCAGTCATGCCCATCATATTCATCTCATGCATGCACAGGATGTGAATGACAATAATTAATGCCAGAAACATGGATTCAGTCTCTGAAAGTATACGAAGGAAGGCTTCTCTCAGGGAAACTCTTAAAAAGGAACGGTTGGGAAACACACATAGAAAAGCAATCAACTTCAGTAAGGTATACCTTTCAACTCTTCATAAAACAGAGTTATGTGGAAACCCAGCCCAGGACAATAACCACTCTGGTAATTACTTGGCCAGGACAAAAAATGACCTTAACTTTGACTTTGGAAAGCCATTGTTTGCAGTGTCACTCACACTCACCTGCCTGCCGTCCCCGACCTTTGAACTGCATGCAGAGTGATCCTTTCCCATCCCTCCTAGCCTCAAATGTTGATGTTGTGAGGGAGTGATGTGAGTGAACTGCACCAAACGACAGAGAACAGGAAAAGGGGGAGATCACACTGGAAAACCTTTCTCAGGTAAATGTGTTTTGGCGGAGGGAGGGGCAGGTCTGTTCTTCATGCTACAGCTCACCTGAGGGAGTGGTGTGTGTGTGTGTGTGTGAGTGTGTAGGCGGGGGCACTGGTAGGAACTTTCTTTATGGATACATAATTCACCGGGTGTACAACACTTGACTTAATAGAAGTCTTCATCCCTGACCAACCTCATCAGAGCTCTCTGCCAAGGAAATGACTGTGCTAAAAATGGCTACAGGGTAAAACGGGGAGAGATGACAGTAGGGGCAGGCGAAGGGGAGAGAGAAATAGAGAGGCAGAGGCAGGAGAGAAAGGGGTAGCATTACAAGGTGAGATGAGACGAGGCCGGCTGTAGATTTTCCACTCTCTCACCTGAGGCCTTGAAAGGCAAACAGAAAAAGAAAAGAATATGTGAGGTGGCCCATCAGCTCTACAGTGGCAGATTCACAGAATGTCCCTGTCACAGCGCGGCAAATCAATCCCATTTCTAATGATACTTAGGGACTTCCACAACACCTCTTAGTCACAGATTGTTAATGTAGAGGCAGGTAATGCACAGCACACTTCAGCCATTCCCCCTGGTGTCCTCGAGTCACCAAGCACCTTGTGAACACTCGACACAAGCGCAGTGATTCCCAACAGGACATACATCTTATTACTGTCATCCTTGATTTAAAATGGTAATTATGTAAAGGCTGTGAGAAGCAAGTGCAACATTTTATGTGGAAGTTATTTGAAGAAATACATTATAGTGTTCTAAGGTCTGTTTGTGAATCTGCAATTATATTGCAAAGTGTTTATGCACAAATAAAATGGCCACATGAATAAACAATGCTGATAATTGCACAATTAAATCTAGGACTGTTGTACACACTGTGTTGTTAGCAAGTGTATTTATTTTGTTAGTGTATGCATGTAAATTTATTATTTTTAAGCACAAAGTGGAACACAAGGTCTAGATGATAGCGGGGTGAGGGAAAGAGTTAAATAGCAGACCTTATTCTCCCTATTGATATTTCAAGATGAAAAATATTAAAGAAAAGCTCTGAAAAGCTCCTTAACACGTCCCAGAGCCATTCACCCATAGTGTGCCATGTGCGAAGTTAATGCTCCTTCCCTTAAGAAATAAAAGAGAAAGTAAGACGTCTCTCATTCACATTACCTTGTAAAGAGGACTATTTGTCACAGACATGCAAAGAATTAAGGTTACACTTTGAGTCAGATGTGTTTACAGACACCTATTCACTTCATCAATTTGAGGAGGAAAACATTTTGAAAAATATCTGATTTTTTAGTTTCTTCCTCATCCAGGTACGAGCATGGCTATGCTTCACAGGGATCAGCTGCCCCCGATGTTGTCAGGTATTATAAATGATATCTGCCCTTGGTTCCACTGCAAATAAGAAATGATGACCATTGTAAATCTAAACAGCTGTGTTCTCTGTTTTCAAAAATAACTCTCGGATCTATTGTCAGAAAGTGCTTGTGAGGAATTTATATTGATTACCAGAGGGACTAGGGACATTCTAAAATGACATTCATTTTAAAACTGGGCACTGGAAATGAATGGACTATAGGAGTATTCACTGTTCATCCCTGACCATAATGTATGTTAGATATTAGTCTGTGTTTTTGGTTTTTGGTTGTCATTAGCCACTAGAACTGAAAATCCAAAATGGTCAACACTAGGTTCTTTTTTATGCTATTGTCAACTAATGAATTGTGTTGACATATGTTTGAGCAGAGTTTGCAAGCATTAAAGGGGCTGTGGAAATAAATACAATCAGACTCGTCAACTTAGCCACCAAACCTCACACTCATTACACCTAAAATAATAATAATAATAGCAAATGAGAGGAAGCACATGTTGGAAGATCAAATTAGTGTTTCTTCGTCTAAAAAGCTCTATCAGAGTTCTGCTTTGGAAGAGGTAGTCTGAAACTCTACACATATCTACATTCATAACAGTTCTAAATGTAATTTTACAGGGCTATTGGTAGTGTCACTGATTTAGCTTGCGGTTGACAATACAACACAAAGAAAAATATGTTTTTCCATTCAATATCCCGAGGCTGCTTCATCAAAGGGATTCCAAATGTAACAAAATTTCGCATTGGCATCAGCACTTGTAGTTTTAATGAAATGTAGAGAATGAACAGGGGCGTTGCTAGGAGTTGAGAAAATTCGGAAGCACCCACCCCCCCGGCTAAATACTTCTTTTTCTTCGGTTGCAGTTTGAGACATGAACAGCAATCCAATCAAAGTCTTTCTGACTCACATCACCAAATCCAGTATACCACATATTGGTCACACTGACACAGGACATTGAAATTTCCATAGGTTACCGTCACGCACAGGGTCATAACAGTTACCCAAAAAAAAAACATCTCCAAGTTTTTTTTCAAGACAGAAATTCCAATAAATGTAAGCATCATACAGTTGTGGCTCTGAGTTCTTCTCAGGTGACGTGCAGAGCATAGTTGTAAATGTAAAGACTGCTGTCTGGAAATTGATTTAAACTAAAATATATCAAAGCTGAGTCTAAACTGTTCTCATTAATTCATTCCCATTTACCCTGCTCTTGCCCAACTGGTCAGCATCAGGACACAACTCTTTCTCCACCCCTAACGCGTGGCCTGTGCCTCATTGCCTCCATCTCTTTTCGTTTTAAAACAAAGCTTTTTATATTTATGGCCTTAAAGTCTTGATTTTGTGAATTAGATAACTAGCTTCAACCAAATGCCAACAATGACAAGCCCTTCAACCAGTCTTAAAATCTACTTGCGTTTTCCTTAAACAATGCCATATTATTTTTCAAATGCTCTAAGACTGGAATGACACATTAATACATCTGAGGCTATTTTTTTTAGTAATCTAATAAAAGAAAAAATAAGATCTTGGGCTATTCATGAAAAACGCAAGGCTGTAGCCCTGGACGCCTAGGCCTAACGACACCCATGAGAATGTGTAATGTGCTTTACCAATTAGTTTGCATGATCTAATTTAATAAAGAACAAGGGGTATAATTGAGGGATCCCATTAATTTACGCAATAAATTCTAAAATGTAAGCCGTGACTACTCTATCTGCATCCCAGGGACTCAGACTAAGTAAATTGAAGCTCATGTTCAACACTGATATTGAACAACCAGCACCGCCAGATATCGGGTAGTCCCATCACTCACTTTGTTGCTTTCTCGCCCCTGATTAGGCTATTTAATTTCAGGGTGCTAACCTGGGAGAATTGGTCACTTAATCAAAACACACCGTGCAACGTGCCTTTAAAAAGGTGGAAATGGAGAAATAGAATAAAGGCAAATGCATTATGTAATGTCATGCCAAGGAAACACATCCCCCACATTTGCATGCACATACTGTACAGGAAAAGCCTCTTCCTATACAAAATGATTATGGCTTCAGGACCATCCTTGGAATAGGATAAAGGCATGTCCCTTAGAGGCTGTCAGCTCAGGTCCCGCCTGCCGCCATATCTGTGCTGTAAAATGTAGCAGTGATGTGAATAAGAAGGCATGGAGAAAGCCAGATGAAAAGCACTCACCTAATCGCAACCTGCACTTCCTCTCCCACAGGGCCTATTAGAAGTGTGAGCCAATATCGAGTGTGTGGGCTTTGAAAATGTACTTTTCCACAACTGTGTTGTGTATAGTTTCCTCTGTATGCAGTGCAGTCAGTACAATGAAGGTAATTAACAATGTTGGTTTGGCATTTAAATAGGCAGATACTGGTGAAGCAAGTCCATACCAAGCAATTCTGTTTGGCTCAAAGCCTTGTTATAATGCTTCTATTAGGGTTCATGCATTGTAAGTGTATTCAGCCTTGGATATATTTCCTCCCTTTGTGTAACATCCCAAGATTCATAGTCTTGATTTGGAGACAACAATATGTTAACAAGGAAGCAGCAACTGTGAAAATGACACATAAGTCACCTGTAAAAGATAAGAGCCAGATGTCCATCTAACACTACTTCACATGCCAGTTCTCTCTCTCTCTCTCTCTCTCTCTCTCTCTCTCTCTCTCTCTCTCTCTCTCTCTCTCTCTCTATCTATCTCTCTCCTCTTCCTTAAAGCGAATTTGACAAACAACTTCCATTCTCATTGCTAATGATTTAGGTGCATCGGCCCTGAGATGGAACACTTATGCATCACACACACAAAAACACACACACACACACACATACACACACACACACACACACACACACACACACACACACACACACACACACACACACACACACACACACACACACACACACACACACACACCTCCACCCTTTTAAATATGTGCGGTTATGTTAAAGGAATGCAGACTGCTTGAAGCACCCTCCCCTGGGAGATGGGACATATGGCGGGGGGCGGAGACAAGTTGTTATTTCCCGTGTTTAAAATCCCACAGGACCTGTTAAGCCGTAATGGTGGTGGCGCCTCCCAAACCGACACTGTCACTTGTCTGAAGGTTGTGAATATGCTTGAGGTGTGTGAGAACAGGGTCATTAGACGCGCCCCTGGGTAGCGGTTCATAATTTGATAAAGTCGTTTGCACAGTTCACGTGAGGTAAGTCTCTCTCGGATGCACTTTGCTACCTCCAGGTGACTGACAAAGTAGAATTGATGTGCTCTGCTGAACCACTGTATGACTGTATGCAGAATACTTCTTAAACATATCTCTGAAATGAATATTGACACTGACACCTTTTAATTGTGATAGAGTTACTATTACATGTGGTTGCAAATATTTCCACATATAGGGTGGTCCATACAGTAAGAGTTCATCCAATAACAAATCCTACAAATATAAAAATGAGAAGAAATAAAAAATGGTAATTAATTGTATGCATCATTTTGTTATTGTGACATCACAAGCAAGACCATAAAAAAGTAAACTAATGAACAATAATAGACACTATAATGAAACCATGCCTCTTAACTGATATATTTAGCATTTAAAGGAAGCCGTGGTTTGTGACCTGACTGGCGAAATAAAAGAATTGAACTTGTTTGTGGCTCTTCGAGGGACTTCTGGATGTAGTCTAGCAAACTGATTTCATATTCTGTGTGAGCAGGCGATGCATGATAAGACGTTCAAGGGTGTCTAGCACCGGATCCTGCCCTGCATGGAGCACGGCCATGAAGTGACATACAGTGGGCCGAGCACGCGGGGGCCGGGCAGACTGGCTCCCTGGGCCTGAGCCTCAGCCGCGGGGCGATTACCATCAGCTAGCATCAGGCAGCTACCCCGCAGATATCAGCGCATTATCGCAGGTTTAGTACAGGCTCTTAATCACAACAGGCAAAGAAATCCATTACTTCCTGTCAGTCTTTCCCCCTGCAAACTCCTGCAATCCTGATCCATATCTGGCATTTGAATTTTCTCTCTCTCTCTTCCTTCCCTTACAACAACTCCAACCCCCACACTTTCATTAAATACAAACCTCTGCACAACAAATAAAAATAAAGCATTGTAAAAATCCACATAAACTGTGCTGCGCATGCTTACTGACTGCCGTGCCCCTTTATAATATCCATACATACTGCAGTGAACTAAACAATCCACCATTCTTTGGGAGATTTAGACTGTCTTGTTTTTTAATCTGCAATGTGGTCTGTTACTTTGTTACTTTCTTCCTATAACAGCTTATACATGTCTCACTGGGATATTTTCTAGTGACAGACTTATGCTAATTAGGATATAAAATAACTATTAATTGTTTTGTGAAACAACTAAAGTCCCTAAGAAGAGTCAGTATCTTTTTAAACACAGGGCAAAAGCATTCAGACACTGATACAGAATGGCAACAGGAGCAGGCTTATATACATAGACACATCAGACTGACTTGGGGGGCACAAATGCTAACAGTAAACCACACTAGGGCATAAATCATAACACACTTACTAATTGCTATCAGAATATACATGCTAACATTCACATAGGTGGGAAACCACAAAACATTCTAAATTAGAAATGATACCGTGTTATTTCATGTGTACATTACCATGGACTATTCTATGTCACTCATACATGTCACGCAGCGGGAGTGTTTGTGCTTCTGTGTGTGTGTGTGTGTGTGTGTGTGTGTGTGTATGTATATATATAATATATACAGTATGGAGAGAAAAAGAGAGAGAGGGAGAGAGAGAGATAGAGACAGAGAGAGATTCTATGTGATCAATAGTATCACATCAATGCCTTATCACTTGAAGCCTGTCTGCTGTCAGGCATTTATGTTGGGCCTGCTGTCAGTGAAGCATATGACAGTTAAGTATTCCTCTTTGAGGTCTGACATTTACTCGTACAGCTATTCCAAGTGTAAAATTGTGAAATGACCCTCAGAAAGCACAAACTCATTCAGCTCAAGGTGAAATGGTTTGGCCTCAGTTAAAAAAATGTCAGAAAATGTTGCATCTTGAGGCATGGCAGGCTTTTGTGAATGCCTTTCAATTTTTTATACTTTTGTGTAATGACCTGTGATGGAAATAAGTTTGACTATATTCACCAGGGCCATTGTGTCATGTGAGATGCAAGAAACTGAAATTGTTTTCTGTGGGCAGACATACTAACTTCTTAGCCCTGGTCTTAGGCGTAATTTCTCCAAATATGCATCTGAAAATTGGGCATGGGATGTACTTACAGACTGCACATGGCTAAAATCGCATTCTGCCTGCCACAGGAGAACAGCGTGTGCTTTCTGTGGACTAGCCAAGTCGATGTTTGTGCTGTGCTGTCCAACACATATACACCTACCCCTGTGTCTCCATTTCAGTCATCTGTGGTGAGTGTACACAACAATGTTTACACCAGCAGTTGTTTTTGTTTATTGTAGTATGTGGCATGTTGTTTCAGTAAATAACAAAGGCATTGTCATAAGTAGTGACCATGGCTTCAGTGATTTGCTCGAAGCTGGGTACAAATGTGGGTAAAAAGTGTGCGTTTGCACACACCAAAACCCTTGAGAGCAGGTTGTCATCGGCAGCTATCGTTTGTTTGGGCCCAGCCCGGGCAAAGACTGTTTTTGCTTATGGGAAAATCGATAGCGGTTGAGCTATCAAATCCACAGAGAGCGGGTTGGTGAGAGCTGGTTGGAGGGGTGGGGGTGAGGGGAAGTGGGGGTGGATGCAGGAGATTTCACAGAGGCGTAGGGGAGGGCAGAGGAGAGGGCAGAGGGGGTGGGGGTGTGGGGGGTGGGAGAAGAGCCAGGTCGAAATCGATCCTGAGATATTGCCTCATTGAACAGATGCTACAAATAGCCACATTATGATGATAAGCATTGCTGAAGTTAGCATGAGGACAGGGGGAGTTTGGATCACATGAAACAGGCAGTTTCTGACAGCACCTGGACTGGACATACATCAGAGGGCCCTTTTCCCAGCTTTTGTTACTTCATTGACGTGACGCTGCCATATCTCTTCATTGCTAGAATCAGCCAACAGATTTATGATGAACCACTAAAGTCAACCTTTCAGTATTTCATTGGCTTTCATTACAGATCATAAATAATGGAATGAGACATTCGGCCAGAAATAATTCTGTAAGAGTAAATAACAATTTGAACTGACAGGCATTGGCTTACAAGTGACTGAAGACTCATGAAAGGAAGGAATTAATAGGAGCAGAATTTGCAAGAGTAATATGCCATGCAGAGGCACCAAGCAGCACTTGGCATTTACAAAAAAGTCGTAATCAAGGCAATTGATTATTCATCTGAGCATGAGATGGGATTATGAAAAAGTGCATAATGCCACTCAAGGGATGTGCTTCTACAAGGTGTGTGTGTGGGCATGTGTTTGTATATGTGTATATGTGTGATTGTGTGTGCGCTTGTTTGTGTGTGTGTGTGTGTGTGTGTGTGTGTGTGTGTGTGTGTGAGTGCATGTGTTTTTACGTATGTATGTCAGTGTCTATGTCTATGAGTGTTGTTCTTTTTCCAGATAAGGAACACAATCAGTTCTACTAAAATATTGAAACTATACAAAGCTATGAGGAAGAGAAGAGGGCCAGGAAACAGGACCCAGTGATAAGCCAGTGATAAGCCAGTGATACCCAAATGACCACCTTGAACCAATGAACAGCAGTCCATCCAAGGCTTTACATTCAGCTATGCAGGGAGTCTGCCACTGGGACATCTGTTGTACTGATGGTTGACACAGATGTTCCAAAACTGGCAGGTCATTCCCACATCACCACCTACAGACAGTTTCAACCTCCCAACAGCAGTGGTCATTTGAACCAACGTGTCACCATACCAGAAAAGAGGGTCACACTGAGATGAGCTTAATACATCCTCTGGCGATAACTTTGCAGCCTGGCGTCATTACTGATGGTGCTCACTGGACCAAAACCTCAACATGGTGCACATGATGTGAAAACACACACATACACACACACACACAGAGAGAGAGATCCCAAAAGGCACAAAGCAAATGTATGCGCAAAGACACAGATTATGTGATTCAGTGAGGCTCTAGCATAGGCTGATAGCTATTGGGAGGAGGAACCGCACCTGGGTCTCTGGGTCTCAGATACCAGCCCAACACCACAACATGGCAGTTTATTTAGAGAGAGGGAGGTGCAAACAGAGAGAAAGAGGGAGGGACAGAGAGAGAGAAAGAGAGAGGGCAAAAGAGAATCTCTGAGAGAGAGAGAGAGAGAGAGAAAAGCAGAGATGGTGGGGTGTGCAGCAAAAGAAAAGACAGAACAAGAAGGGAACTTTGAAAGTGGGAGAGAGGGAGACAAAGAATTGATTCCCTTGTTCCCTCAGGCAGCCCAGTGGCATAAGAGAAGAGAGTCCTCATAGGTTACGGGTGCCATGCTGAAAATGTCACGAGAATAGATGGGTCCGCAGCGTTCCCACCAAACAAAGGCTGCGGAACACAAGGCTGGATGCAACACTGGGACCGTGTCAGCAAGCCAGGGGGAAAAAAAGAGTTGGACTGCTAGATGGAGCTGTGCAGAGATGGATATCTCATGGGTCAAAAACCATCCATCACAATCACAACACACATTCCTTTGTAGCCGCCTTGTAGCATTCTCTTCCTATCTTCCTGAAATGAGAGGATTTTAGGATCCTTGTTTTATCTGTATCTGTGAAAGTTGTAAAACAGTTGTCACTGTATTAATGGTATTCATTCAGACACGTTAGAGTTGCAACTGTGGAGTCCATTTATTTCATCCTAAGGCAGGATACGCTTCACTCTCTGCAGTTACCCAACAGATGAGTCTCTCTTCTTCAGCAGCTGTTTGGGGTTATTGATGACCTCATTAGAATGCTGCCGGAGGCACGCTGCGCGACTTTGAGAGACTTCCCATATGCAACCAACGGCAACCAACGGCCACTGCCGCGGTGCCACCCGTCCCCCTGTTGAACACAGTGTCCTCGCCGGTATTCGACTGGAAGCGCCAGCCTTGGGTTGAAAGTGAGTGGGAAGCGGGACAGACAGTGGGGGAGGGGGAAAGGGGCAGAGGGGCAGAGCGGTTGTCTTTCAGAAGACGGGGAAGGGAGGGAGAGAGACAGCGAGAGAAAGAGAAGAGCTCCAGTGTTTAGGCCCACAGAGCTTTCATTATGCCTCTCACCGTTCTCATCCGTCATTTCCAACTGTAGCTTTCGCCCACGGCAGTTTAAACAAATTTCCCTTTGTGGAGGACCTTGGGTGTTGAACCCTAAAGCTGAGGTGAATGGCTCCTGGTGTTCGGTCTAATTAAACTGGTACAATACAGGTGTGCCCTGCGCTACGAGAGCCCAGGAGCTATCCCACGGAAGGCAAGGGGATATGTGACCTCATTTAACAAAAGATGGCTTGCAGTATCACCACCAGTATATTGGTGGAGTGTCACTAGCCAGTCATAGTGAGATTTACTTGGATCCTATAGACAAAAATGCATATCAGAGGCCATGCAATTAAGTCTCTGTAGCAAAGTAACTTTTTAAAATGGAAGCCCTGAAACAGTAGTCTGTTCTGATACGAACAAGAACATGACATGAACAGCAGTGCATTACAGTGCAGTACAGTTCCCTAAAGGTTCAAATCATAACAGACTACTGTTTCAGGTCATTAGTGACTTATTATTTAGTATAATGTATAATATTGTCTTGCCAAATAAACTGCATCAAACCTTCATCTGTTGTATAGTGATCTTTACTGTAGCCTGCCGGCAAAGTTGTTCCCATAATGCCGCGCAACGGGTGCATAATGTTCTTTGTGTAATTTACTAGCGCTTAACGATGTTCATATACCATGGCAGTTGTTGTTCAAATTGCTTTTGTTTTACTTGGGACTGAGTTCATACAGTGTGTGCGGCGGTAATGTAGCCTGTTCTAAATTATCTGTTTCAGGGCACAAGACCCGTGCCATTTTAGCATTGGGATGATGCACAACAAATAGAACACGTGGTTCCCTGATTTGTTACAGTACTTTCAAAGTTGCATCAGAATGCCTCCTGCACCACACGGGAACATAGAACTCTGGATCATGTTTACACCAGAGTGGTGGAGGCATACAAAGTCACACCTCTTCCCCACCTGGGACAGTTTGACCATCTCTCTCTTGCCAATTTTTCCATATGAATCCTGTCGCTCGGCATGGCTTGGATTGGCATTTCCACACATCAGGGTCGATTCACTTGAGGGTGTGTCTTTCAGTTACGGAGAGTGTCTTAAAGTAAGGGAAGGTGTGTCTTTAAGTAAGGGAAGGTGTCCCTACATACAAAAATATTCGATGAAGAGGTGGCAACAACTCCACAATGCAAAGTGTAACATTAGTAACGACAGAGAGATGAACAGAACAGAGAGAACCTCTCCTCCACTATTACCCTGAGCACAATGCTACATGCTGAGCCCCCTATTACACTCCCTGCTCACCCATGACTGTGTTCCTAATTATGGCTCTAACACCATAATCAAGTTTGCAGATGACACAATGTTGGTAGGTCTTCTCAGAGGTGAAGACAAAACGGCAAGCAGGGATGAGCAGGATGGTTCAGCACCTGGCCATGTTGTGTGCTGACCTGGCTTTTAACACCCAGAAAACCCATGAGATCGTTGTGGACTTCAGGCGGGCTACGAGCCATGCAGACACCCACAGCTACATCAACAGAGCTGGAGTGGAACGAGTAGAACTTCAAACTTCAAGTTCCTTGGCATCCACAACTCATCATGTTCATACTGTTCATACAGCTCTACATTTGCACTCCCCACTCTCTAACTTTGTCCACTTATCTGTCCAATATATGTATTCTTAATAGGGGACATTTGCATATTGTGAAACTCCTCCTGTCCATCACTGTACACATCGATAGATATGGCATTACTTATGCTGTAGTACTTACTTTTCCTGCCGTTATGTGAAAATAATTCCATGTCTTTGCACTTCTGCTTAGAAGACTACTGCATTTCATTGGCTTTGTACCGTGCTCTGTACACTGTCAATAAAGTTGAATCTTACCCAATCTAATCATATATGGTGTCACCATATTTCACCATAGTTTCATAAACAGTCACTTTACCCTCAGGACTGTCACATACGGTGCCTTTGTCCAATTATTTCAGTAAGTGTCCCATAGTGTACCATACCAATGGTAGTGTGTGATAGCATATTAATACTCTGAATTTACATGAACTTTACCGTTTTCAATAGTGACTACAGTGTAATAAAGGTCACCATAATAACACTAACCTTTCCATAGCACAATCAGCTGTTTGAGTAAGTGCAAATGGCTTAAATAGTCATTACTCAAATGCAAGGAACAAAGAAAACATCCAGATTAACAGCAACACACAATTAAAATATTTGCAGTAAACCCTTTTCTGCCGCAGCTCACATCAGTCCAGGATCCCTCAGAGGCGGCTCTCTAGCCCAGGACAGCTGTTTCTAGACTCCGCCACCATCAATCGCACTCTGCTCACCCCCTCCGGCTACCACTGGCATCTTCCCCGAGACGCCAGGGGTGTCTTGCCAAGCCTCTCCAACTGTCACTTCCTTATTCAATATTAATGAGGGCCTCTCACTGCAAACGGTTGCGTCTGACCGTCATTGCCACCTCCCACACACACAGCCCCCTCTCCCCCCATTCCTGTTTTCGGCTCGTCCGAAAGCTGCTTCAGAGATGCTGTGCCAAGTCTTGCCCGCATGCACCGCGTTTGTGCAAGTGCCACTCTGGTGACTCGGCTGTGTTTGAGGCCCTTATGAGAAGTGATGGGAAAGGCGAATCAGTGGCCCGAGCGCTCCGTTTGCACACTGACGAAATTGGCCTTCACACCCCATAAACCCTCCCCCCCTCGAGATGAACAGGCAGACCCTCCGCTACCCTCTCCTCAGTGGACGACAAGCAAAGTCTGAGGTCTGATAGATGCAGAAGAAAGAAAAAGAGTGTGAGAGAGTAAAAGACAGAGAGAGAGAGAGAGAGAGAGAGAGAAAGAGAGAGAGAGAGAGAGAGGAGCCTGTCTGGACCCAGGTGGGAGAGCTGTCGTGAGTGGCCTGGTTTTGAGTGATGCGCTCCTGGCCTGTTTTCACTGCACTCGTCCCTCTCCAAAGGAGGAATGGCACTAACAAAAAACAACAAATTCACAGCTGTAATTTATACTTCAACTCTGTGGTGGATCTCTGACCGTATTTCAACTTCATGTGGTTTGGGTGTAAAAATATATATGTGTAATCAGTGGGTTGTCTGTCTGCAGCCTTCAGCATGCATTTACTGTAAAAGCAGGTAAAGTACGGTAAAGCAGCAGGATATCTCTGGTGGCACCACGAATAGATGTGCTATGCGAATGGTCAAATTACTCACAGACAAGGAGAGTCATATGATTCAAGCCACTTAGCTTTGTGCCATGGAACTAGTTTTGGTTTAGTTTAGGATTTCACCCAGCCCTCTGTTCTGAAACAGCTTCAGAGATATGTGACAAACTCTGAGCTGTCCAGTGTGCAGTCATTGCTAGGCGACAAAAACATTTGGTTGACAGCTAGCA
Source organism: Sprattus sprattus (assembly GCF_963457725.1). Classification (NCBI taxonomy): domain Eukaryota; kingdom Metazoa; phylum Chordata; class Actinopteri; order Clupeiformes; family Clupeidae; genus Sprattus; species Sprattus sprattus. Next base: position 15,428,807 of record NC_137917.1, on the reverse strand, counting down.
AAAAATAAACAGTGTGACACCCTTTAATCTTTCACAACCAGTTTGTTAGCTTCCTAACAGTGCCATTTTTCACTGAACAACCAACCAGCCTTTGTTGTCTATGTTATTTTTCTCTTCTTTGACAGTGGAAACATTGTTTTGATGACATTCCCTGACATTTAATGTAAGGGCTTTAGTAGCATTTCTTCCTTTATATCCTAGCATACACCTGCACTGTTCACAGTAAGCTCTGGGCCTACACAGTCAGGCATTCTACAGGATCTTTTCCCTTGATAATATACTGTATTGATGGCTGTATGTACAGAGAGGGTTTAAGGAACAATAGCTTTAATAACCAATTAGAAATACCATTTTATATCCTTCCACCTGAAAACTGAATGCCATTTCGTATTAGTTTCTCTACATATTTCCTTTCCCTGACATTATTTCCTCCATTACATTAAATTAAACATAATGACATTATACACTGGCTGGTTCCCAAACAAGAGAATGGGGATCAGTTGATTCTAGGTTAGGTCTTGATACAGAATTGTAAATCACCTCTTTATGAACTTTTTCCCCCCTCTGGAAAAGCAGCAAGCCTGGTCCTGGAGGTACTTCAAAGAAACTAGCTGTAGGCAGCAAGCAACCCTGGGATAAAACAGTGCGAGCTTTTCCCTCCTCAGGTAGGAATGAACCAGGGGGATCAGAAGTTCCTGTTTGATGAGGAGCAGAGCGTGGCTCGCACAGCAAATCAAAATGAAATCCTCTCCTGCATGCATCTCTAAACTCGCAGCTCCCTTAACAGTGCTGTATCTCTCCAAACACCATGCATCATGCAATATATCAGTTTCCCCTGTCATACAGTCTGGTGGAATACAGCTAGGTCACTCTTACAGTAGAATGCACATTGATTGCTTCTCTTTCATCTTCTGTGCACCGGCAGGGGAGAGAGCCAGGGGTTCGGCTTTATGTGTTTGTGTTTTTTTTTTTTCATGACTCGGCACACTCTGACCTGTTATTGGTGTTTTCGAGCCATAAAAACGGGGTGATGCATAAATCTAGCTCGGCTATTAACTCGAGAAATGAAAACAAAATCGGTGATTATAAAACTACCATTTGAGCTGGGAGGGTGAGAGATATTAACTGCAAAATGTCATCTCATAAATTACATGTCTCTCTCTCGCCGGCCTGAGTTCTCAATTATTTTCAGTCATCATTTCCTAAAATGGATAAAACTGCACAGTCAGACCGTCTTATTTCAGTTCCTTTCCGTTGTGTCCATTGTTGGGAACTGATTAGCCTTAGACTCATATCATTCCAAAGCCATTCATATGAACAATTGTGTTTATACAATATGTGATTGACTTGCTGTTAGTAATCTCCATTCTAAACACACAAATAGATGGCATGAATGGAAAAGTATCTTAGAGGAAAGACACAAAGCCAAGGAAGAGACGTGGTATGCAGGACTGCGGTGTGATAGTGAAGGGAACCCCCCAGTCGTTACAGCTGCGCTATAGCCTTCCAGGCCTTTGCATGGTTTAGTCCCACTTGTCTCATTAATAAACTCAACCTGCCAACGCAGCGGTGGAACGTGACACGCTCATTTGCACTGATCACACACTTAATATCGTGCAAATGGAACGGCCGCAGGGGTCATCTGCGAACTTCACTGGTCGACTCTGTCCCCCTCAGATGTCATCTGCTCTCTCTCTTTCTCTCTCGTTGGCGTCCAATTCGCACGGCAAGGGGGGGAGTGGAGGAAAACAAGAAGAGCGGTCAGGGACAGACAGAGTGAGAGAGAGAGAGAGAGAGAGAGAAAGAAAGAGAGAGAAAGAGAGACAATGCCGTCTTTTTATATCAGCACACCACCATATGGTCTGTGCTCCGATGCAGGAGCGAGGCAAGCTGAGCCAGGCTCATTAGGAGGGGGGTCGAATATGCATGAGTATTCCCTCTCTGGGACCCCACAGTCAGTGGCGGACTGTAATTACACACTCATTCATTATTCACTATTACTAATGTTATTGGGGAGGGCAGCTCCGGAGCTGCAGCCATGTTCGTTAAGCCATTCCAATCATCATGTTTCTCTCTCTCTCTCTCTCTCTCTCACTCTCTCTCTCTCTGTATTTCATTCTTTCTCTCTCTCTCTGTCTTTCATTCTTTCTCTCTCTCTCTGTCTTTCATTCTGTCTCTCTTTCTAGCTTGGTCTGTCTTACTACTCTCTCTTTACCTCTCTCCCTCTCTCCCTCTCTCTATTTCTCTGTCATTCCCTATCTATCTCCCCCTGTCTCAGTCCCAGTTTCTCTTCCATATCTGTTCATCTCTATCAAGATAGTATTTCCTCAATATCTTCCCAGCTCTGTCAGTTTCCTCTCAGGTTCAGATGTCTTGGGTTACTTGTAGAGAGAGATTACTCTGGCTCTGTGTTCGCCTCCTGTGATGGGAGCAGGTCGGAGATTGTGGCTGGCATGACTGAGATGGAGACATTGTGATTAATGAGGAAAACATGGGGTCAAAATGTCACCATAGCCCCAGGAAATTAAACTCGCTCGGTGTGTTAAATCATGCAACGGCTAGTGATTACATTAGTATAAGTCTAGGTGTTTAGGGATTCCATTATCTGGATATTTTATAGCTGTTTATGGAGAATAAGATGATTGATGATTATGAAGAGGGGAAATTAACTTGGACTACCGCTAGAGTAAGTAGAAAAAGTCAGAAAGTAAAAGCTGGCATGTGTTTCATGATACTGAAATGAAAGCTTCTTATTTAATTTGGTGTGACATGTGATGTGTTTCAATTGATCCTTGAACATAACACCAATTTAGGCCAGCAATTTCAAACATCATCTACACAAACATCATCTACACAATCATGTTCTTGACACTCTGACCTGACTGACCTAGTTCAGTTGGAAAGAGCTGTTACCATCTTTGGATTTCACTTGTCACACATAAACTTACTGTAAAGCATAAGGTGATACTTTTGTTTTGGTAAAGTGTTTTCCACCAGATTGTGACCAGAGTAGTCAAGTGATCTGGTATTCCAAGTAATAGCTTAAATCCATAGAGGGGTACTGATAAATTGATAGATAGACAGATAGACAGATAGATAGATAGTCAGAAAGATAGATAGATAGATAGTAAGATGTGTGTGTGTGTGTGTTTGTGTGTGAGTGTGTGTAAGTGTGTGTGTGTGTGTGTGCATGTGTGAGCAGACCCTCAGGGATGAGGGATCATCGGTAGCAGGCCAGCATTCCTTCCTGAATGGCTCCTTCCCACGTCAAGGTCAGTCCTCGCCTCCATCAGAACCCTTGCCTTCCCCCGCCAGCGTGCCTGCTCGTCCGCTCGCTGCTCCTGTGGAAATGGGTCTGTGCGGCCCCTGGAGACCCCCAGAGATGTGCAGTTCAACGCTGCCCTCAAACAGGTCGATGACTCACAGCTACCAGAGTGCAACAGCTCGGCTCAGGGAGACAGAGAGGAAGGAGGGAGGGGAGGAAGGAGGAGGGCCAGAACAACACGCCTCAAGGTCACCAGGAGAGAGTTGACCTCATGGGAGAGGACTCAAGTCTCCTCCGTTGTGGTCATTTATGGTCGAGTTTCTGCCTGCAATGGATTTTTTCCCGTTTTTTTCCCGTTTAAAATTTTTTTTTTTACTTAAATGAGATTATGCCTGATTTTTCATTTGCCCTTCAGAAAAACCTCGAGCTTAGAAATAAAAATGTCTGTAGTTGTGTTCCTACTTTAGAAGGACGTACACAGCATAATAAAAAAATAAATCAGTAATTCAATAAAAAGCAGCGGTTTTGACCTTGAAACCACAATAATTCACTGACCCACTTAACTGCACATAACAGTCATTTGCAGAAGCATAACTGAACTTTCACTGTAACAAAACAATATGTTTCATTCTTTCACTCCCTCACTTGTCATAATCACCTGCGCTCTAATTCCTTTGTCATTTTTCTCTGTGCAGTCTTATCAGTAGGGGGGAGGTTCTTACCCCTGTTCTGTTTCTTAAAATGCTTCGACTTTAAATTCATTCCATGGCTATGCATTTGTAATTCCCAGTGTGAGTTGGAAATAAGACTTGTTTCGCAGGTTACCATTCAATCTCTCTCTCTCACTCAGTCGCTCGCACGCACACTCACTCACTCACTCACTCACTTATTCACTCACTCACTCACTCAGTCACACACACACACAGGCCCACTCCCACACACCCACACACACACACACACACACACACACACACACACACACACACACACACACACACACACACACACACACACACACACACACACACACACACATACACACACACACACACACACACACACACACAGATACCCTCTCTCTGTCTCTCTTCTTAACCATAATGCTGTTTCCCTTTGGCCTCTGGCCCGCAGGGCTACACTGATATTGAGAGATAATAAATCTCATTATCATGAATGGGACCCTGCCTGCCTCTCATTATGCACCTGCTGCTCCTCTGCTCCTCAGCCTCATGTTCCCTGCGTTCCCCAACCTCACAGCACAGGGGTCTGATACCTCCTCTCCGCGGAGGTTAATATATCTCCACAGTCAGGTTCCTCAATCAGAGTCGGTAGCTAATCTAGCTCTTAGGAAAACGTATTACAGAACCCTCGATACATAATAATTATACCATTTGTACACTATTGATCAATGTCTGACAGCACAACAGCACTTTTCATTTCAATGTCCCCTTAACTACCTAAAGCTACCACTTTCAGCTTTTGGGACTTAATGACAGCATGGAAATAATCAGTTAGATCCAGACAAGTCTCATGTTCTTTCATGTACACCAAACCAATATCTCTGTCATAATGTTTTTGTCAGTGACACATAACATGAACAGGATATTGTACTTTGTAGTTGATGGACTTTAAATGTCTTCACACCTCGGTTGGTTTGGGAGAGAGAGGGGGGGTAGAGGGAGGCTTAAATGACAGCAACAAAGACCGTGCGAGAGGCCGTGAAGATCTAAGAGTTGAGATTGAACCACCCTTCGTTTCATGTGTCCTTTCATGACAACGGGACAAGGCAAACCTGTTTTAAATAGGCACACGATCACTGGCGGTGACATGCTGAGAGCTTTAAATGATATACCGACATTCACGGAAGATCTTCATATGGAACGTGTACCTTTTACCTTGTTCTACGTTCACATCACTTATTCAGTGAGCTTCCTTTTAAAGAACGGGGGTCTGTCACCCTGAGCTGAGGTGGTGGCTCTCCTTCTTTAGTGGCTCAGCTAAAGAAAGCTAAGCTGGGAGTCTTCGCTGTCCTCTTTCTTCGCCATTTAAACAGGTGGCTAAGTGGCGCTGGCGTATCACTTGAGTAACTGCGGCCGCGTCTTTCAAGTGCGAGACGAGTGAGTGTGAAATGCACTCATGATACGGAGGCTCTTTATCAGTGAGCCATTGAGCTCGGGTGGACTCTCCCTTCACAGGGAGTCTCTACCCACAGCCAATGAATCAGAAGGACACAGTGGATGAAAACAAACCTCTCCAGGTCATTCACCACTAAAGACAATAGAGTATGTGCTTTGTTTTGGCAAACATTGGCTAATCAGCCCTGGATGTTTGGTGATAAAGGTTATTGTCAGCTGTCAGATATTCTGTGAGACAACTTTTTAAAAAGGGCTTACAAGTGGATGTTGGAACAATAAATTCGGTATAATTATGGTGATGGTCACATTTCCGTAGTTTTAAATGAGATAAACACATGCAGGAATACAAAAGAAAATTCCAGTTGTGTGAAAATGATACATGAATTTAGAGCAATGAACATCTACAATCATAAAATTATCATAATAATACATTATTATTGATACATTATAATACATTATTATACATCATTATGTGCATTTAAGGTGTTTTTGTCTTCTATTACTTTCCACACTTGAGCTGTTTTGAGTCCCACCCCTACATAAAATCTACTTCAACATTGTCATCTCAAAGGTGTCTGTTTCAGATCAGATTATTATACAGTTTATTTATGTTTATTTCTATATTCAGTAGGATTGTCAAAATAACACGTTCATTTAGATTAACTAATTGTAGGCGATTTGTAATCAGTCTGTGTTTTCTCCCACTGCAAGCTTTTGATGTGGAGCGAGCGTCAATGTTTTGGGCTGTATTGGTAGTTGTATGTTAGGCCTACAGCCTCATCTTGGAATTATTTGTGTACATTATCTAATTTTCCATTTGGAGAATTCCAAAACCCAGACACAAATCTATGTAAATATCTGAAAGTAATCTGTAAAATATTTGTAATCATCACTGTTAGGGCCAACTGCTATTCAACTATACTATATAAAAGGCACAGGTTTTTTTCTGGCATAAATTCCCAAGCTAGCCAGATTTGATTTGTGCTTACTGTTATAGTCTGACGTTACCTATGTAAGTCAGTTAGTTTGTTAGTTTTAGACAAGCTATGAGATGGGTTAATCAGGAATAAAGAAAAAGTGTTCTTCATTCAAATATCTGTTGTTTGCCATGAATGTGTGGTAAAGATCACACTGCCATGGTAACAGATTTTGTAAGGCTTCTCACAGCAAATTGATAAATGGGATTAATTTAGAACACTTAATCACATATTTGTGTATATATTAACGAGGGCCATATGTAAGCAAATGTTTGCTTTACCCAATGTGTACATATGGGTACATGCGAAAGTAAATTACATTAAGTTGAAGTAATAATAATAAATAGCAATCTTGTATTCATTATCTTCAAAAGCAGTTTCACTCAGAAGCATGAGATGACAGAGTTGTGTGGTGTTGAGATATGGCCCTTGAAAGCTCAGTGATATTTCATTAATTTCCTAAGAGAAATGGAGGACAGCAGAGAAGGAGCGAATCAGGATGATGACAGTAGACAGGAAGTCCTGTACATTTTTTTTATTTAAAATGTTAAAATCATATAACCCATACAGTAATCTGTACAATTGAATTATTCACAGTGTGTTGAAAAGAAAACAAGTCATCCGTCCATTGCCTTTTTGACTTAAACTTTGATAGTTTTTTACTAATAGTGGTCACCTTTGAACACATACAGCTACTAGGAAAACAAAATGCTCATACAAAACATTACAAAAACTATATTCATAGAAATTCAGCATGTCCACAAAGAAAACTCTGGTCAGTACCAAATGTATGAACTGTATTGTTGAATTCTCTGAGAAATTATAATCAAGTAGCCAAACAAATGAAATGATGAATCCTACTATCAATTGTTTTATAAGCACCACCAAATGGAAAAAGGGATTTGCAAAAAAAAAAGGTTAATTGTCATTTCTTTCACACAATTTTGTAAAACAGTATACACATTGCTATAAAAAGATGTTTATGCTTTGTAAATAGGACTGATTTTATTACCCAAACTAAATTTTCTATATATTTTTTCCTGTCATTTAATATACAATAGACCCCAAATTACATTTGATAACAACTCAGCAATTCTACTCACAATGTAACAGATTTGTTCATTTGGGGAAGGTCTGCAAGCATAATTAATCCAGAGCTTGACAAGTATATAATCATGAACTATAGTAAAAGGGCCAACGCGGAGCCCATAATGGTTATTTGGCTTAACTTCAGATGAACCTTTTCTGCTGCAATGCCTTGCATACTTCAAACCCAAAAGTTGCTTTAAGTGACTGCTAGCAACTTAAAAGGGTTGAAGAATCTGTAAGGGGTTTCACAGAACTTCACAGAAGGTTCTCTGAAGGGAAGCCAAAAAAGAAAATACTTTCTTGTTTCCCCTCCAAACATGTATTTTAAATAAGGAGATCATCCAACAACCGATTACCCATTGCATGAACGCACTAGGTTGATTCTGAAAAAATGTAATTAAAATTAAAATCCACAGACTCATCAGAATCATTCTTTAAAGCACTTTTCATCTATCGGAACCTACTACTCTGGGAATCCATCTCTACATTAGAGTTTGATATATCTTACAATGCATGAGCAGGTTGTGTAGTGTGATTACAAGCCATCACTTCTGGATTGGGGTAAGGCCTTAGAGAATGCAACATTGCCATTTGCCTATTTTCAGTTCATGTTACAGTACAGTATGTCCATGGTCTGGAGATTGTATTTAACACCCATTTATACATATATTTTTTCTCTTAAAATTACCATGAAAGACTGGAGGTGGGTAAGGGAAGGGAGATGTTAAACTCGAAAAAAAGAAAATATATAATGTTAATTATATACCTCTATAAAGTTGAATTTACCAAAATACAGTTCTTTTTTCTGCCATCTAATATATACTCTACTTTGCAAGAGGGATTTAAAATTACACAGGATTTGAATAACACTTTAAATGCCATTGAAAAAACACTGACTCAAATTAATTCAAGACATATCTGTTATTTATTTGTCTACGTGACAAAAGGTAAAATGGGGCAAAATGGGGTTGTTGAAATCAAAACCCAATGCTTGTTTCGCTTCCTTTTGACTGTGTGGACCTCATAGAGGCTTGTTGTTCTTTAGAGCTGCCTGGACCAACAGCCTGTGTGATTCTCTCACATGCGCCATCCGCGTTGCTCCTCACACACACACACACACACAAACACACACACACACACACAAACACACACATACACACACACAAACACACACACACACACACACACACACACACACATATCAATGCTGAAGGGTACACATGCAATGCGGCACTCTGGCTATCTGTCTGTCAGCACAGTTCCCCTCTCCCCAGGTAGCATCTGACCCCCGGACCTGGTCCAGAACTGGCTGAGTTCTGGCTGGGTGCTGGTGCTGAATGACTCTAACCTCAGCTGCTATTGCCACGTGTTCCCCTTTGACCATTTCTCTTCGCCTCACTGAAATGCACCTTTCATGATTATGGATCCTTGATACTTTGTCCTTGATGATGACTTACAATTAAGAATGGGCAACAGCCTAAGGTGAAAGCAGAAAGAAATGGGAACGGATAGCTGACAGACAGACAGACAGAAAGAAAGCAGCCAATCAGACCTGGCCTTGCAGGGTTGGACCTGGCCTTGCAGGGTGGACCTGGCCTTGCAGGGTTGGACCTGGACTTGCAAGGTTGGACCTGGCCTTGCAGGGTTGGACCTGGCCTTGCAGGGTTGGACCTGGCCTTGCAGGGTTGGACCTGGCCTTGCAGGGTTGAACCTGGCCTTGCAGGGTTGGACCTGACACTGGCAGCGGTGCCCTGTGTCTTCCCAGGCACCACTCTGATAGATTGAAGGGTCTCCCCAGGCACCATGCAGCCCTCTAGGGGCAGCATCTGCAGGCCAGCCCAATCTGCCACGCACCGTTCAGATCAGCACTGTGAAATGAATAAGCTAAATGGTGTGCAAACGCCAAGGACATATACCGGTGCTTTGGCCGTGTGACACAGGCACAAGCACAGGCAAAGACATACACTCTCTCACACACACACACACACACACACAGAAGGAGAGAGAAAGAGAGTGGGGCAGAAAGAGAGAGGGAGAGTGAGGGAGGGAGGGAGAGAGAAAGAGAGAGTGCTCAGAACATAAAGTTGATGAAAATATGTCCTCTGATGAAAATGGCCGTTGTCCTTTCAAGGCTGCCTGACTCCCAAACTCTGATGCCCTTCTGAGGGTGAAGAGGGGTACCAGCACAGTGCACACAGGAGCTGGGACTGCCAAGCCCACTCAACTCATTTAGTGGCATGGACTAAGTGGGGTAGTGTTATTGGTGACTGTGGGTGTTTTATCAATCCCAGGGCAGACTGGGTAAACATGGTTCACACAGTATTCTTTCGGGTTTGCTCCATTAGGGACACATCGCTCAGAAAATAAGGAGATTGATGTTGGATTTAAATGTATGTGGTTATAGATGTAGTGACAGTCGAACGACTAAATAAAAAACAGGAGGATTGTATTTTTTTTTCTCTTTTTTTTTCAAAAGTAGTGATAGCCTCTTAGCACATCTCATCAGTGATAGTCACATGTCTAACAGTGGACCGAAAAAGATGAGAAAAACATTACACTTTTCTGATGAATATGCAAGACTTATTTGACCTTTTAGGTACAGCTTGTGAGGGGTCAAGCTGCTTTTAAAAACAAAAACCTAAAGTGAGAGACACCTTTTGTTCTAATGTTAATGGCTGTGGTTTGTGATTTTGTTCATTATGTAATAAGCAGACACTAGGGAGAGACTTGTGTTATGTCTGTCCAGTGCACTTTCACAATGCTTCAATTCAGACTGAGTCTGACACCATGTCGCAGACAGATCTTTGGCAATCGGTGAGTCGCTCTCTTGCTCGTGTTCATCATGTCCTCTGTTCTTGTTCAGTGTATGCGTGTGTGAATGCCTAACTGCACACCATGTAGCAAAGCACAAATACATCAGAATTACTTCCAGCCCTGACTAAAGTACAAGGGGGAGAAAAACGCACACAACTCACATCTCATTTCTGGGTATGAAAGAAGTCTCTAAAAATCCCCTAACTTGCTTTATTGTGTTTGCTTGTGAAATGTCAACCCTGTTTATCTTGTGCATTCCTTTTTCTCATCTGGAGGACATCCTGGGCTGAGTTCTCTGGGCCGTATAGCTGATCCGGGGGGGGGGGGGGGTGGGGGGGGGAGACTTGCCTTCCCAGGTGGCCTATCTATGCCCGTCTGTCTGTCTGTCACAGCTGAGCTCTCAGACATCAGCCTCTTGCAAGTTCTGTCTGTCCATGTCACAGGACACCATAGGGCTTCACCACCTTCACAGGATCGCAGTGAGTGTTTGCTTGTATTTTTTAAACAAAAGTGAAAAACACCCAACGCACTGATTGGAAAGTATCGGATGTGCTGTGTTTGGCATCTTCAATCTCCCAACAAAACGTTAACCCCCTTCTGTCAGTCTCTAGTTCATTTATTGCCATGCTTACAGAAGCCACTTGTCTGTCTGTATTCCACAAATTGAATGAAATGTCTCTGTGTCCCTTTTTATAATATTCTTTTATACTAGTTTGACATTAGGGCTCCTTTTTATTCAGTGATTACTTGATGGTTGTGTTTGTCACCAGAGTGTGTCTCACAAGTAAACATTGGACATTGGTTGTAGATTGTTTTTCTGTTGTGATTTGTTTGTCTTTTGTGGTCCGATTTGTTTTCGTTTAGAGTTAATATAGCCGTTTCCCTCAAACATTCCGCTGTCACAGGAAGGACACGGAGCGTCCTCCCTCTCTCTCTCGGGTGGGGTAGAGTGGCTTTAGGATGTGGTCGGTGTTGCCGGCATTGTTGACGGTGGCTGTGCCGCCGCTGCCGCCGTTCTGGTTGGCGTGCATCTGTGTCATTGTCGTTGTTGGGTTGCGTAGGTCTCTGCGGCTAAGTGTGTAGGTGGCGAAGCCCTCCGGCAGCGGGCCGTAGTCCCTGCAGTCGCCGGCTGCTCCCGGCACGTGCCGCAGGTGGCCGTCTCCCAGGCAGGTCATGGAAACCCGGGCGTCATCCCGACGTGGCAGCTCAGGCTGTCCTTTCCCGGCAGGCGACGGTCGTTGTAGGTGTGCATGTTGATCACCGCGTCCGTCTTCACCGTGAGTGGTGGTAGCGACGATGGCAGGGGAGACAGCGGGTGCGAGGAGGCCAGGGGCTGGTGATGCTTGTGCTTGCGTGTCTCGCAAGTGAACGACAGTCTGATCTCGTCCACCGCCGCATTGCAGAAAGACCTCTTGAGAGAAAAAAAGGCCCCAGGAGGAAAGAGACACAAGCCACACAAAACAGAGGTAGTAAGTACGACATCGTCACCTTTTAGCACCAGCTGTAGTCACATTCATGAGTGTGTGTGCGTGTTTGTTTTCTGTTCTGTTACTGATCTGTGTTTGTGCCTTTATAGGATCTGTGTGTGTGTGTGTGTGTGTGTGTGTGTGTGTGTGTGTGTGTGTGTGTGTGTGTGTGTGTGTGTGTGTGTGTGTATGTGTGCACTACGAATAATAATATAATAGATACTACAAACACACAATCCTCAATAAGCCAAGCCTCTGACAGGCTGCATAACATAAATTAGCACATTACAACTCTTCCATGTTGTCATGGCATTCTGCCATATGAAATACAGGAATGATTTAATTTAATTTAAATATTTAATGTGTTCTGTTTGATTTGCTTTTTTGCAATAATTTTAGTCAAGTAAAAGTTGATATGGTCTCAAGAAACCATTATTTGCTCTCTAACGGCATCGGACAAGTTCCATCAACTATTTGAGTATTTGAATACTGGTTTTAAGCTTGGGAGAGAAGCCAATAAAAATACACAGGAATTTGAACATAATACTAGTAAATCATGTTACATTCTAGTTCAAAAGCAACTTTAGTCTTTTGATAGTGGTAGTCTGATGCCTGCCTGTCCCTATATATATGTTTCAAATTTATATTTTTTATTTTATCATTTTTTAATTTTATATTTTCAAGTCAGTAATTGCAGTAAGTCAGTGCCACTGATATCCCATGTTCATCTCTATTAATCTGCATTATAAGGAGAACTGCTAGTTATGTCACCAGTCACTACTTCTATTATATATTTTGATTATCTGAAAATCATTGAGAGTGAGAGCACAGTAGCCATTCACTTTAGATACATTTGCTTTGTTAGCCTTTCCTCCTCAAATTAGAGCCCTTTGCCTTTTTTGCAAAGATTTTTTGTAATTTTTATATAGCTGTCTGTGCAAAGAATCATCACATGATTATCATAGAAATTATCACATTACTATGGCTTCTCTTTCTCTCTGTTCTACTTTATTTCACTGCCCTTCTTTCTTCTACCCAACCTCTTCATTCCAAGAGGCAATAATGGCGTCTAAGCAGTTATTTTGTTATTTTGATAGCACCAAGGGCACTCGCTATTGGCATGTTTTGCTAGCATTTAATATGCTCAGCGACATCGGAAAATATGTCTGTGAATGACAAGACATACTTTTCAACGCAACCAGGGGAAAATGGCAAAACCATGAACCACGATGTCACATAACTGTGTAAGGTATCGCTTTTGGAATCCAGGGCTTAGAGATATGACGCGTCAGTCATGGCTTTTGATGTTCTACATAAATATCTCTCTGAAAGATCTGCTTGAGAAATGTCAAACGATCGGCAACATTTGAGTCAGCAAGCTGACTTTGCCATGTGCACACTGCTTTGATTGTGCCATTCTGACTCCTTTATCCCCTTAGAAATTGAAATCCTGACATATTACACAAACAAACACTATTTCTCTTCAGGATAAACATGCTGACAATCTGCAACAGCCAGAAGTTTGCATTACAGACACTTTTATCTCCCTTCAACAAGCTCAGAATATTTTTTCTTCAAGTCTGTAAATATTGATATTGCTGTCCTTCTTGGGTGAATTTCATATCTATAAATAAACCTAACATTTCAGGGTGTATTTTCAATTCAGTGAACTGGGCACTCGCAGTGTTTGTGATCAAGCTTAGAAGCTATGCACTCTAGGATACAGCACAGTCGCATTGATGTCAAAAAGGCAGTGCCCATATAATTTCAGAAGGTGTCTCAGAAAGCACCTTAGAATTTATTTCAGATAGAGTCTCATAACGCGTGTAGGAACTTGGGTCAGAATACAACAGAAAAATACGCTTCGGAAATAGTTTCCGCTCACCTGCTCCCTTTCTGAAGTCTTCCTTAGCTTGTAGATGAACTCGCCAATGGCCACAAACACGGACAGCACCAGGCCTGAGGCCAGCACGATGAAGATGCCGCCCAGGTTCTGGATGCTCATGGGCCCGGCCTCGTAGCGGGGCTCCTCCTGACAATTGTCTCCGTTCCACCACTTCTCTTTCATCACGTGCAGACGCCCATCCTCCATGATGCTCAGGATGGCGATGCTCACTTTGTCCCGGTACGGTGAGCCTTATGGGGCCAATCGAGAGAAGAGAGACAGAGAGAAAGAGAGAGAGAGAGGGGGGGGGGGGGGGGGGGGGGGGGGGGGGAGAGAGAGAGAGAGAGAGAGAGAGAGAGAGAGAGAGAGGGAGAGAGGGAGAGATATCTAGTTAGCACTGATTTGGTTTATGCAATATCATCAGTAATAAGACAAACCTTTTAAGGCAGATATAGAGAAATATTGGGAACTGTAACCTAACAAATGACTTCTCGGTTCAGTATGCCACCATCTTCTATACAATAAACAGTGCTCTATTTAAGTGTTAGGTACATTACAAGCCATCCATATGTTGAGCAATTAAAGATTAATGATCATCAGAGGCCCTACTGGTCTCATTAAGACAGCCAAACCACACCATCAGCCCTCAACCCCCCTCTGTCAGGCTTGTGACTTACCCTTGGGCGTGCCAATGCCATAACCTTTGCTGTCAATGATGCCTCCCACGCTGGTGAGGTTGCAGTTTCTGCGCGTGACATAGTCTATGGTGGTGGACTCCATGAGAAGGGCGTAGTCAGACTTCAGGACCCGCTGGATGCCGTCCTCAATAGACTTGACCAGGGAGGTGCTCTGCCTGCTGCTCATAAACGCCCACATCTTCTCGAAGGTGGACACCCTGGATCTCTGTGTGGAAGGCAGGGGTTCGTAAATGACTTATGGTTGAACATTAGCCGAGACTACTGTGCTTGTGGCGGAGGAGCGTCGCTAGCCAACACAGCACTGCACACTCTAGCCTCTCTTACATTTGCGTGACTAGAAGATGAGAGGAACCTGTCAGTGTCTGGTTCAAAGAACTCACTGCTTACTTACTTACATGAGGATATGGTGTGCATAAGTGGTCATTTAAGAGGCGCTGACAGTTTCTAAATGTTACATAAATTGAACTAAATGGAAGATGAAAGAATATTATTATTAAAGTACTGCAATGTCTTTCTTCTGATAAATAGTAGTTGATGTTTGCCTTGTCTATATAAGTGCTGGGCTTTTACAGATACACCACATGTTATTTAGTTATGAAACAAAATTGATTTGTTCGGTGCACTTATCATTGACCCAGAGAGCTAGGAACTGACACATAGAAGCCTAGCAATGGATATGTATTATGCTGTGAAAGCCTAGCATTTTTCAAATACAGTTTTTTTTTCTCTCAAGTGTACTTGCTCTTTAACACCCGTAGATCAGTTGGTTTTGCACTAGACTGTTGCTGTTGACTCGTATCCTTGAGCACCAGCTATTCTTTCACTTCCTTAAATGCTATTTTCCCCGGTGTCTAGTAGTATAATTGAAAGTGGATGAGAATTGGCCTAGCCTTGGACTCTGACGGGATGAGTGATAAAATGACATGACTGCCAGTCACCTTTTCAAATACTGTAACTACTTTTTTGGCATAGACGTTTATTCATATCTCCAAATCAAAACAAGATCACTTAATAAAAACACCCTTGTAGTTGAAGGGTCAAACAAAAAATTGTTTGGTGATAACAAAGCATCTCTATATTGACAGCTAGGCTGTGTGACATTTCATGCTATTGTGTGCAGAGGTTACATTAGATGCCATGGCTAATCTTAGATAATTACCAGCTTAGTTCCCTGCTCAGAATCTGAGGTGACACTTGGGACAGAAACACTCAGCCTGACTCCAATTCACATTTGGAATCAAAACAGAGTAAATTAACCTTCCTCTATCTCAGGTTGAGCTTTGGAAATTGTCCTCGGAAAATGTGTGAACCGCGACAATAAATCAGTTCCACGCCACCTCTGTGTCAATAAGTTGCGGTCCAACTTGCTCTCGCTCTCTCTCTCTCTCTCTCTCTCTCTCTCTCTCTCTCTCTCTCTCTCTCTGCTGGTACAGAGGAATGGGAGGCACTTGAGACGGAGGGCTCTAAAAGCTCTGCTGTAATTACTGACATCTGCCTATAGAATCTCATCATCTTTAGTGCTGCAATCAAACACACAGCTTGAAATCAAGCAAAATAAAACCGAAAGTAAATCCAGAGCAGTCCCTGGAACAAACAAGCAATATGAAGTGATTTCAATGCCATAAAGACAACGATAACTGGTCTTCTGGGATGATAACATATATTGCAAAATGTAAGACTTGTGCATTACAATAACATTACAATTGGTTCTCAGGGAGCAGACTACCAGTTGGATTGAGCACAAAAATAACTCATATAATAGTACAAGAAAAACATTCTGCCCAATACCGATCTCTTTGAGAGCATTGTCACATGTCTCAACACACGCAAGGGACCAAAGGATTAATACCACCATTTAGAAGTATGATTCTTGCTTGCCCCTTTGTTGTCAACAGAAATTCTGTTGCCATGACGATATAAAATCATAAAGTGTGAAATGTGTACCATTCTGCTGCATGGCTGTTTTTGAGAGAAGACTTAAAATAATAAATGAATGTTAGAAAATAAAAAAACCCTGCGGGTAAAAGCTGAGAGTTTGGAATAGAAAATCATTATGATGGCATACTTCAAACAACCCACAGAAGTGGAGATGCAGGAGACTTCGCTTTTGGGAATTAAGATCTAACTAGATATGAGGCAGTGTGTGGGGGAGTGACTCTGTTCTCGACACAGTATACGTTTCACAAATGTGGAGGGAAAGAAGAGAGAAAGAAAGTTCTCTAAAACTGGAATGCCTAATAAATCAGAAGAAAGTTTGAATCCATAATTCCCTTCTTCTTGTAAATCTTTTTTTTGGGGGGGGAGATTGAAGAGATCAGGTGAGCTACTGTAACGAATAGAGTCAGAAAAAGAAAAAACAAACCTTAAAGAAAGTCATGGTGGCTCCATCCCGCACAACGCCGTACTCGATCCTGGTTTGCTTGGCCAGGTCGTCAGCCGAGTCCACGGGCGAGTCCATCCTCTCCACGGTGAGGAAGGCGGCCAGGTTGGCCGTGTAGGAGGAGATGATGATGAGGGTGAAGAACCACCAGATGCCACCAATGATCCTGGTGGAAAGGGCCTTGGGCATTAGCTCTGAGCCTTCACAGAGAAGGGCAGAAGATGATATTAGATTAGATTAGATGAGTTGAGATTAGATTTTACTGTCATTGTACAGTAGTGTACAACTACATGGAGATTGAAATACTTTTGTGACACAATGAAATACAGAAGTGGACGTACACACACAGGAAAAACACTTAAAATAAGAATTTTCATTTTAAAAATGGATCATTGAAACCTATTTTTTCTAGGAAAAAGTTCTAGGAATGTTCAACAACATTTGAGGATTAAAAAGGTTCTGATGTTATTTTGTTTCTGAGGAGCTGTACAGTCCTGACACAAAGAACGGTTCTGTGTGTTACGTTACAGTTCTGAAAGCCTTCCGATGGGTCTTTGGTTCTACCGGGGTCCTGGTTTGGGTCCTATGTTTACAACAGTTAGTTCTCTATGTTTCTCCGATCAGATATTTGCCTTGGTTGTACCTCACTTATAAGTGACTTCATAAGTAAATTAATGAATCCAGGATAAAAAAGTGTAGAGATACCAAGCCTCCTTCACAGAAGACTAGAGTGCCATTTTAA
This sequence comes from Sprattus sprattus, assembly GCF_963457725.1. Classification (NCBI taxonomy): domain Eukaryota; kingdom Metazoa; phylum Chordata; class Actinopteri; order Clupeiformes; family Clupeidae; genus Sprattus; species Sprattus sprattus. The sequence continues at coordinate 15,411,356 of NC_137917.1, read as the reverse complement.
GGTGCAACCATTGTGTGCTCATCAGAATCATCCATTAGATTTTAAGCCATAGTTTCTGTGTATTTCCCGCACAGACTCCAGAGGTCAAGGCAGATACATTTAATAACAAATACGAGTGTGATAAAATTCAGGGCTATGATAAAGACTCTTTATGACCATGGGAAGAAAAGGCCAAATGCTAACCACAACCTACCCCGTGGGTTTAAAACAGCTAATCAGCACAGCATAAAAGTGTGGGCATAATTTAGGAGACTGAGCGGTATACAGGACTCTCTCATAAAAGTGATGGATGCTAGTGAGTGTCCCTAGCAAATTCATGGCAACAGAACGCAAAAAAAAATCCAGAAAGGAAGGACTAAGAAGCTGGCAAGACAGCACCGTTTGAGGAACAAATAGAATTTAACGTTTGTAATAACTACTATGGTCACGGCGGTGCAAGAAGAGAGAAAAGCAAGGGACGGCTCGGTGGGGGCTTGGAATGACTCATGGGCTGAGCGCTTTGAGGTCAAGAGACCCTGTAATAAGAAATGTCCAAAGAATGAAGCAAAAACTGCCCACAGGACAAACATGTCCCAGAACTCAGCCGCCCAACACTCTGGGATTTACACATTTACCCTACACAGCTAACATAAAGCGCTTACGACTTAGAGTTGTACCTCATGCAGCTTGACAAACAATGGGTTCACTCCCATTTTCTTTAGGAGAAACATTTTTACAAACTGATTTACAAATGAACTGATGTATATGTTTTTGCATCGTGTATGCTGACTGAACGCTAACTCCCCAAACCTTTCTTGGGCTATAAAGACGCAACAAATGCAGAAAACTATATCCTCCATCAGCCAGAAAAATCAGAATATATATTTGAATTAATAACCACAACGTTTTTGTTGTTTGCGTATAGTAGCAGACCTTCAACAGAATGAGATGAAAATGTATTTAAAATCATGAGGAATATCTTGAGGCTTAGCTTTGCACATCAAAGACGTGTCTACCCATATATGGCATCTCACAGTCTACTCTAAATTACATGGCTATCACATTCTATTTGAATATGTGTCTTACACTCTTACTCTTTGGCAGTTACACAAACTGTCTCTGTGAGATGTACAAATAGAGGCTTTATATGTGGTATATGCCTTCTATGTGGCTATATATAATGCCCATATGCACCATAAAGCATTCCACTATGTACTGTATGTGTCTTCTTAATCACCTCATAAACATGAATTATTTTTTATGTAACATATGTTCATGAAAATAAAAGCTATTTGTCAAAGTCGTAAGGTGTTGACAGTTGACATGGTTGTGGTGTTCGTGCTTTTTTTACAGCTTGACTTTCCAAAGCAGCATGTGGTATCTGACCAGAGAGGTGCATCTTAATTCAAATCCACCATGAGAGCAAATGGACACTGAATTGAGCACAAATGACACTAATGAAAAGTAAACAATGCAGGAAGGCCTTTTGGACAGACATGCACATGCTCAGGAGGCTAGGCAAAAATGAGACATTATTTAAATTATCTGAGGTAATACATTAGCTAAATGCATTTCTCAAAAAATGTCTCTCTCTCCATCTCCATTGTCCAATTGTATCACTCTCTCTGTCTTTATCCCTTCTCTATCTGTCTTTTCTTGTCTTTCCCTTTCTCTCTTTTCCTCCCTCTTTTTATCTGTACCTTATTATCTTTCTTTTCTCTGTCTCTCTCTTTGTCACCATCTCTTTCCTTACCCATTCTCTATCAGTCTTTCTTCATCCTTCTCTTCCTCACTCACCCATCCTCTCTCTCCCTTTGCCTTATTCTTTTTCCTTCATCTTGCTTTGTCTTTCTCCCTCTCCTCTTCTTTCTCCCCCTGTCCCTCTCCTTTTCTTTCTCCCTCTGTCCTCCTTCTCTGTCTCCCTCTGTCCCTCCCCTTCTCTTTCTCCCCCTGTCCCTCTCCTTTTCTTTCTGCCTCTGTCCTCCTTCTCTGTCTCCCTCTGTCCCTCCCCTTCTCTTTCTCCCTCTCACTTAAGCTGTAAATACAGGACATGGCCATGCCACTGGCTGTACATCATACCCAAATAACTTCATAATCAATACATACACCCAGAGTCATTGTGCTCTGGAGGTGAGCGCATTTAAAATGCTACCGGTGTTAACAGCCGAACAACCGAGTCGCCGTTTGTAATGCTGACTCCAAACATCTGATTGTGGGCATAAAGGGGCTGGGCGCGAGGCAAGGTTGCAAATGGGCCCCTGCCTGTGAGTTATTCTCTGTGGATCTACTGCTGAGTGCTATTAAACGCACTGCCCCGCTTTTCACTGTCATGTTCTGTTCCCCACAAGCGGAGAGGCATCACTGTAGTGTCGGCGAGCCATCTCCCCCTGAGAATGATTACCTGCGTTTAACATTCCCTCCTTGCGGAAAAGAAAACAAGAGAGAGGGGGGGGGGGGGAGAGAGAGTGCGAGAGAGATACAAAAAAGACTAAGACCACGTAATACAATAAGCACAGCTGAAAAACATGATGCCACGGGCCACAGCAGCTTATTAATCTCTTTTAAATAGTGTGGCATAAAGTCTGTTTTTAATCCATTCGGCTGAAAAATACCGCACGGTAGCCCAGCAGGATAGCACCGAGTAGATGAATACAGAATGAGGAGGAGGAGGAGGACAACACTGATAACGCTCTGCCATGGTGTTATACCTGCAGGACAACATGAGCATGCTGCAACAAATGCCAGATAGTCAGCAAACCTCTGCTACAATGCTTCACAATCATGTATGATACATGCAGGCTAAACTAATTGCTAACGGGCTAACCAATTTTTTCTCAAGCATGTTATACAAATCTTTATAAAGGTTACATATAACCCAGATTATAGTGCAAAAAAAGATGATTCCATAGCAAAGCAATGCATAACTTCTCACTCCCCGTACGTACCCATGCCTAGGGGACATCTATGACATAAGGATCAGCCACAGCAACATACAACATACAATCCTAATGCTAGGAACATTTGCATTTTAATATAGCTCCATCCCTCCTGGCCTGAGGCTGCTGGTTCAGCAAGGGAGCAGTAGGCTAGCCTGTATGCAAACATCAGAAGCACTTCCACACTGTTTAAAGTTTACACAGTGAAAGGGGGCATCCTGGCAGTGCTGGAATCATGTAACACGGCTATGTATATAGGCAGTTCACGTTACTGTTATACAAACCCTGATTGGGTACAAATATTTCACATTGAGCGGTGTGTGGTATTTTTTTTTTCAAATCAACTTAATCACTTATTGTCAAGTGGCTGTCCCTTATATTTGGCAAGCAGTGGCCTTATATATTTTTCAATTTCATGTGGTTTGATGGGGCATAAAATGTAGTTTTTTTGTCACATTAAGGTAAGAGAATTAAACTAATTGTTTCATTCCATCACACTGCCTTAGGAAACATTCCTCTGTTACTACTTCTTGTGTAGAAGGAGCACATCCTCTCTTCCCGTGGTAGTCATGTTTGCCTGTGGGTACCTTTTTCAATGGCCAGTGTGTGGTCACGAGTCTGCACTTGAGTGAGTTGTCAGTAAGTCAGTAAGTTGCTGATTTGATTTGGCATTTCTCCAATGAGTGATGTCTTTTTCCTTTACTACAATAGTTTGGTGCAGGCATATTGTCTGAGGGTTTTTTTGGACACTCTTTCACCTTGCAGAACAAGCATCAGAAGAAGCTCTCTGAGGGCACTCATTTCAATGTCCTGCACTTGGCAGGAAAAAGCTTGAAATTCAGAGGAATTTGGGTCACTGGACTTGTAAAATGTATGGGGTAAAATATAATAGCTCTTTTTTGAATTCTTATTGATAGTGGGAAGTGACCTAATTCAGCTCTTGGTGCGTTTAGTTTGGGGGGTACTCATTGCACTCAGTATACTTTCACAAATTTGTGTTTGTTGTGTTTCAGTTGTTTTAGAGTTTTAATGGTCCCCATACCGCACCACAGTATAGAGCACTTGGCTCAAATACACTGTCTATGTTTTTTTGCCAGAGTGTTAAAGAAATGTCATGTTTTATTGGAAAACCATGATTTTAGTTTTTATAGCAAATTCATGAGGGCAGGGCCCCAAGTCTGACAAAATGTGTCTAGACTTTGGAGTAGGTGCAGTTTTTGCCATGATGACAAGGTCACCTGCAAATAAAAGGCACTTGACCTCTGATTCTTTTACGAGGAGGCCTGGAGCGGAAGAGCTATTCAATGTTTTGGACAATTAATTTGTCTAAAGGTTGAATAGGGTGGGGCTGAATGGGCAACCTTGTCTAACTTGTGTTTAGGCAAGAGTCCAATTTGGCAATTGTCTAAGGGGTTTTGTTCTTTGATGAAGTTCTGTAGTCTGTTGTTTACAACAAAGCAGAATAGTTTCCCCCAGTTGTTACTGATACATACAAAATATTAAAATGCCTGAGTACAGACATCTCCCTCTCTCTTAATCTGTCTCTCTCAGTCTCGCTAGCTCTCTCTCTCTCCCCATCTCTCTCCCTCTCTCTCGCTCTCAAATTCAAAAGAGGCTTCATTGGCGTGACCAAAATGTTCCTATTTCTATTCCTGTTGCCAAAGCATTTGGGTTTGGGGAGTACACTGTATATAAGATACAGGAGAAAGGAAGGAAGGAAGGAATGGAAACGATTAAAAAAAAATGTTTTGCCTAATGTCCTCATCTTTTGTACACTGTGTCAGGAAGTGCAGCTCTATCTCTATTTGTTCCTGGAGTCGTGTAGGACAAGACCAGGTGCTGTTGATTGTTCTGTGATTCTTGCCAATTCATCGATATACATTATATATATGTTAAATAGGTTTGTCTTGTCTCACCCCACACCGCTGGGAGAGAATTGTTTTTTTTCTGCCTCCAATCTTTATTGCACACTCACTTCCTTAAGACATTGATTTTATCAGGTCATAGGGTTTACCCCCACACCACTTTCTATAAGTTTGTCAAATAAACCTGTGGCCCAAACAGCTCAAAAGCTTGTTTAGAGTCAATAAAATATGCATACATATTAATCTCTCCACTAAGATGTGCAGGGTGTAAATATGATCAGAAGGGTGGTAATTTGCAAAGAATCCAATTTGACATTGTGCTTCATGAGTTTAGGACTAGAATTGAACTACAATATACAGTAGCTTACCAAGGTTACTGTTCACAAAACAAAGCCCCAAGTCGAAGAGTTTTAAGGAACTTTGTGCTCAGACATTTTCACAGCCTCTCTCCCTCTGTCTCTGTCTCTGTCTCTCTCTCTCTCTCTCTGTCTCTCTCTCCCTCTCTCTCTCTCTCTGTCCATCCCTCTCGGTCTCTCTTTCCTTTCCTATCTCTTTCTCTCTCAGTTTCCGTCTCCCTCCCCCTCTCCCATTCTCTGTTGATTGACACAGTGAGGTGGTAGGATATTCCCTACAAACCCACTGGTGAGCTGAAAAGTGTCTGGGGGGAGAGGAGCTGCAGCACTCATATGCCTAATGAATAAATAGCATATCACGTTTCCCATCCTCCTGGGCAAATATCCACCACAAAAAATAGCATCAGGCCATCTTTACTTGTCTGCTAACAGTACACTGAATTCTCTCTCTTTCTCTCTTTGTCGAATGTCTATCAATGTTTTATGGCTAAATGTTACTTAACATATAAGTGTGAATTTATTTGAGAAGTAAGAGGAAGCATTTACTTTAAACTCACTATAACATACAATTTAAATTGGGAAGATTGCCAGGCATATTACATAGAAGGTAGGTCATCATGACACTCCAACGTAAAGTGTGGAGTGCCTTCAAGTCTTAGGCATGGTTAAGGATATCCATACCGCTAACAGTCATTAGCAGAGTTGGGGTCAACCTTAATTTTATCATGTTACCAGATGTGACAGCAATGTTTGATGACGCTGTTCTCATTATTTTCAATTACATTGGCCTCTGATTAATATATCAAATCACATTTCTATGGATTGCGACAACAAGATGGATGGATTTAAAATGGATTTGACTCTGACTAGATGAGGGCGGCGCTGGAATCCCGGCAGTGGAGATACTCGAATCAAGATGCTTTTCTAAATGACAGCGGTAGCGGGCTTCTGTAGTTCAGTCTGCTCATGAAAGGGACGAGTATCTTCAAACTTCAACCGGGCGTCGGCCCATGCCGGTAAAGAGCCACTCTCCCCTGTCACTACACTTTGATCCACGCCATAACCTCTTTTGGCCGTGACATGAAAGCAAGGTCTCTGGCGGATCCCGGCCACAGTTTATAAGGAAACAAAATAAACCACCACCACTGCCGCCATGTCTCCCCTCCCACCCAGTGAGAGTGTGACAGGTGTCTGACACCTTCCTCACTGTCACAATGACAATATCATCTTTTGTCACGGAAGACTTAGTTTCACTTGTTCATGACAGACAGGTTTTGTAGAAGAAAGAAAGAAGGACAGACAGAAAGAATGAAAGGGTGGTTAAAAAAGGCAGAGGTAAAATGAAAACCCTTGTAGCTGTCAGCAGGTGGGTTTTTTGAGACAGCGCAGAGGAGACAGAGTGAGAGAGAGGGAGAGACAGATGAATAGATAGAGAGAGGACAGAACAGACATCCATCTATGTTCCATACCTTGCTGCATGAGGGAACCCACACCGAACCAGAAGCTGTTGAGTAGGGTAAAGTTGTTCTCCACCACATCAGAACCAGGGTTGCAGGGATGGGCATCGTACCACTCGTACGGGCTGAACCTGAGGAGATCATACAGCCATGCAGGATGAGCACAAGACCAGATTATGACAGTTACCACTACTGGAACATAAATGGGTAGGTCAAAGTAAATCTCACACAGTTCCTGTAACACTCCAACTCCAGCATATGTACAGTTAAATGCATTACTTAAAAGTGTGCACTACCATTGCACTTACTGTGCACTTACATAATTCCACCATTAACACTATCCCAAATCCTACATCCCTGTTTTGTGAAGTATCAGACTGTCGTTCCTAGTTATTCATTCATCAAAGTTTGGCTCGTGATATATCTACACCGTAGCAAGAAATGCAGAATAACATGAGGCTAATGGGCAAACAAAACAGGGAAAAGTCTCTGATAGGGAATCACGGTGTACTATAAAAGTGTCTGTGTCTGAGATAGACTCTCTAGATGACTGCACACTTAATCCCTTCCTTCAAATCATTCAAATAGGCTGCTATCATACAAGATACAATAACTCAACCAGAGAAGAGGGCCTGATGACGACGCTGAGCCATTACAGACTCAGATTACTACACACAGGACACAGGAATAATATAAACACACACGCACACGCGCACACACACACACACACACACACACACACACACACACACACACACACACACACACACACACACACACACACAAACATATTTATATAATGTATACTTTGTAAATATATAAGTGCTTGACTGAAACCATCAGTTTGTTAATGATGATTACTGATATTCAGTGGTCTGAAAACATGCAACAAATGAGAAGCTAAGCCAATCGTGCACTCATATTGCTACATAACATCACACATATAAACCTATATACTGTATATATAACCTTAGTAACCTTAGTATTGAGGGTTCCATTTTCTATTAAAACTTCTTATAAGTGAATAATTTTTATTATAAATAGTACGGTGTACCTCTTAAATAAGGATTTATTACATATTGCCAACCCTACCCTAAGAGCATCCCCTTAAGTGATTCTTGAACAACAAGTACTAAAATAAGGTTATTTTACTAATTAATTAAGAAATCATTACAATTGCACAACATACACTGAGTGTCAGCATTCAAGAACATTTGCCTGCTCTGTTTCTGCCTTTCTGTGCATCATACCTTAAATCCTATCAGCATACAAATGACTGACATTTCCCCCCCCCAATCACTGTGCTTTTCTGCGTCCAACCGTCTAAAAAAAGGGGAAGCAGCGTATAGCAGAGGAGAGCGGCCACTGCTACTGCTCGCTTTAATGAAGACCAAACATTTGGAGAGAGATGTTGCTCTGCAGTATAGAACCTCCCTGTTGTGCTCCTGATGGAGATACTTAAACTTGTGCTTCTCCAGCCGAGAGCTCTTAAGACTTAGCAGCAGAATGGCTAAGGGAGACAAAAGAAATTAGATGAACTGGAACCTCAGATGTTGGGGTTTCACTTAGTACGTCTCCACTGGCTTAAAGGAAGACACGTATTAACATAATGTGAAATGGTGACTGTATGTGGCTTACAGTATGTGTAAAAAAATAAGGTTGGCTGGGGGAAAATACTTGAATGAAACACTGATTTAATTTGCAGTGTTTCATATTTAAGAGAGGGCCCTGTTCTGCGTGTGATTCTGCAGACTGTGTAAGCTAACATAATACAGAAACACACAGTCTGACTTCAGGGCAGCACATTAAAATTCCATTTATGGCTAAATGAGAGGCATGAATTGAAAAATGGCGTCCCGTGATGACATGCATGCATATAAAATCTCAACCCTCAGCCGGTTCATGTAGCATATTTTCAAAGAGTTTGTGCAGATAAAAAAAGATGTTTTTTCTTTTTTTTGGGGCGGATAAAAAAAAGCCACTTTTACAGGCAGATGGGAAGATAAAACATGTTAAATGTCAGTGCTTTCCTTTGCCTGAAATTAATTTGAATAATTTTCCGAACATGATCAGATTATCCTAATTTATTCAGTGTTTAGCTGCCAGAAGAAAACGAGTAAATGCTTTGGATCCCCTCTTCCTTTCTTTCTTTCTTTCTTTCTTTCAAAAAAGCCCTTTGGTTGGAGAAGGGGGTAAAAAGTCCCAATAAGTCATGCATTCCACACCTCCAGTCTCTGCTTATCAGAATATTGAAGTTTGATGACTTTGGTTCTCCCTTAGCCAAGAAAGAAGTTTAAAAAATTCAAAAATAAATTAAACAAACTTTCTGAAAGACTTGTAATGCAAAGGACTGCAGGTCTCTTAACAGGACATTCATTTCCACTCGCCTAGTCATTGGTGATATTCAACTACTGCAAACAGAAAAGCCAATATTTCACAAAGACCAGGAGTGTAATTAAAAATATAGATAGAAATATAGAACAGGGAGAGAGAGAGAGAGAGAGATAGAAAGAAAGAGAGAGAGAGAGAGAGAGAGTGCTTGTCTATTTTGTCTGTCTCCTCAGTCAGACACACCTGAAGCTGCAACTTCCTGAAAATTGAATCTTGGCCAGAGTGTTGGTATTTCAGGAGATAAGAATAGAGGGATGGGGAAGAGAGAGAGAGAGAGAGAGAGAGAGAGAGAGAGAGAGAGAGAGAGAGAGAGAGAGAGATAGAGAGAGAGAGAGAGAGATAAAAAACTGTCCATTATTACACACCTGCTGGAGCGTAAGAGCTTATCCACACTAGTGAGGTATTGGAGTCTTAAATTTTAATCTGTATTCCGCTCCCTATTTTTATCTGTTTGAAATTTCTAATGTACAATTCCCAGGGTATGGGCAGTTTATTGAAGCATTGCCAAAAGTCATACCCAGCACCTTTCAGTTACACCCCTAAATAGTGAACCTTGGTTTCGAGAGGCACCGATAGAACCACCTCATGCAGGATACAAGAGCATTTCATCACATTTAGCACTCAGACAGTTATGATTTATTTCTCTCTTTCACAGACACAGAGGCACGAGTAGATTCTGCGTGTCACTGACCTGCAGTCATGGGCAGGGGAAGGCGTGGGGTGGGGGTAAAATATGGGCCCTGAGCCTGGAAACACATATTTCTCTTCCCCTTCTACTGTGATTGCTCACTGAGAAACAACACAGTGACCTCTAAGCAAGCGACTAAAGGTTATGTCTTAATACACGGAACAGGAAGTAGACAACTCAGAAGACTGATGGCATATTCAAGACCAACAAACACTCTGATGACTGACTGACTGACTGACGGTTTAGTCCACCTGACACAAGCACTCTAAATGTATGACACCCAGCAGGTAAAAGAGAAAAAAGCAAGCGAGAGATGGAATGAGAGAGAAAGACAGAGAAAGAGAATAAGAGAGAGATAGAAAAGATATTATCTTAATTCTTATAAAAACCTTTGCCCTTGGCTTGTTAAATCTGCTTTACAAGAGTCGTGAAACTCGGTATGCCTGTATACTCAAAGGCCGTATTTATGTGGTGAATATGTTCACAAATAGGCAGTTTTACAAATTTAGGGCGCCGTTATCACCTGCTGTAAAGGCCCATTGTTTAAGACAGCAGTCTCTGAAATTACCTCTGCTATGGTTGATGGGCCTCGGCTGCCAGCGTGATCTGATTTCTCACTTGTGTCTTTTCAGTGGGCGCTGAAAAGATGGGAGAGTGAGCATCTCTGAGATGATGAGTAGCCTGCAGCTGTGTCATCTCCACAGACAGAATCCCACCAAAGACTCATTCCCTCAAAGCTCGCTCGAGAACCACTCAAAGGTTTAGGGCCTTTATTCATTTTAAACAATGACCACCTGGAGGGAGGTAGAGAGAGGGCGCTTGCAAACCCGTTCTTTTTTATTTCATTTTCTTTTTTTTTTTAAAGGAAAACACTTCAACATTTGGAAGAGAGAATGACTGAAATGGTTTTAAATTGGGTGTGTATGTGTGTGTGTGTTAGTGTGTGTGTGTGTGTGTGTGTGTTTGTGTGTGTGTGTGTGTGTGTGTGTGTGTATGTGTGTGTGTGTGTGTGTGTGCAAACGTGTTAGTGTGAATGTGTTTGATGTTTTATTAAGCACCTTTGATTTCAAAATGATTTCCAAAGCAATGAAATTGTTATTTTTTGTTCTTTCTACTGTATGTTGTCCATGCCTGCCTGTCTCACCTTGCGATGACGAATAAGACACAGCTCACTCCCAGGTACGCCAGCAGAATATAGACCCAGATGTCGGGGGTCATGGGGTTGAGGAAGGAGAAGAAGCCGTTGTTGGTGTTGTTGGGCTTGCGGTAAAGGATGCTGATGCCCATATTGAGGAAAGGCTTGGAGAAATCGACGACTTTTTCTCGCAGGTAGGTGATGGTGAGAGGGGCCACGGCCAGGTCAGCTTTCTAAAGGCCAAGGGAGAGAAGAAAACACACAAGACAGATTCACTCAGTTGCGAAGCCGAACCTTTCAGACTTAGCTGCCTCTCTCCCTCTGCCCGTATCTCACAACAATGCCTGAGAACATTTATTTTGCCCTCCAGAATGTTCTACTGGTGTGAAGAGTAAACTGTTATTATGTGGGCTGTGAAATGTGTTTCAAAGTAACATTTAAAAACAAATCCACTTTCACTGAATAACCACCCTCTTCTCCCCAAGTACACAGTCAAAGCTGTGAATAATAGTTTATTTTTAAGCATGATGAGACCTCAGTGAAAAATATGTGCTGATTGTTTGACATACAGTTCAGCAATAAAACTGACGTTTTACTCACACACATCAGCCTTTACTCTCCATTATTTGTCTGCAAGGTACTGCTGCAGGCTTGCCCACATCAACAGTTCGAGGCATGTACCAGCTTGTGATTACTTTATATGGAGAACAGGCATTTTTGTGGTTAAATATCTCGGTTGTTAAATGTGCGGAGTGTATGGAAAGACGATGAAATTAAGTCAGGGCAACTTTGAGACGTCCTTGAAGAAATGTGAAGTAAAAAAAGTAAGGCTGGGGGGTAACGTGGGGGTGAGTCGCCGTGGGAGAAAGGCACCCAAGTCAGCCAAGACCTGCGGAGCTTTCTCCAAGTTGATTGTCCTAAGGTGGTACACTCAGTGACACGGCTGGCCTGCTTTCCTGTCTCTCTACTGAGTTCACCCTCTGTATGGTATCAAAGAAAGAAAGCGAGAGAGAGAGAGAAAGAAAGAGAGGAAAAGAAACAGAGAGAGAGAGTAAAAGAGGAAAGCGAGCAAAAGAGAGAGAGAGAGAGAGAGAGAGAGAGAGACGGAGAGAGAAAGTAGAAAACGAAACCTTCTGCTATGATTTTCAGGTGAAGGGGAAGCTTTTCACCTGCCTGTGTCTGGCTGCATATTTAGAAGGTCACCATTAACATGGCCTCCCCCTGCTTCCCCTGTCTCCAGGGTTGGACACCAGGTTAATGAAACCAGCTGCCAAGCCCACGCCTGACCGCCTCCTTCCTTCCCCTAACATGATGGAAGTCACCAAGGAGCTCAGACCTCCTGCTCCTCAAGGGACACGAATGCAGACACAAGCACAAGCACACACACACACACACACACACACACACACACACACACACACACACACACACACACACACACACACACACACACACACATGCAGGCTACAAGCACACTGCTCCATTCTAAGAACAACAATAAAGAAAGCAGCTTTTCAGAACATCGCAAATCAGCACTTTTGGTTGATATATATATTTATTTAAATATATGCTTATTTATTTTTTGCATCGACTCAGTACAAGTCTGTCACTCCACTTGCTCAAAGTTCTTTGACCCGCTGTTTCAATAAAACGCGCTGCAGAAGCAATTTGAGAGCAAACTTCCTTGTACACTATTAGGTCCTGTTTATTCACCCCAGCACTCCTCATAATGAAAACACTGCAACATGACAACCCCTTAAGATCATGGGAGTGTTGGGAAGATGGATACTGCTGCATTTAGAGCTGAATCTGCCCTCCACCCCAGCTCTCTCTCTCATCACCACATCACATATCCAAGGCGACACAACGTGGTCAGAGAACCATCTGATATCACATCAAATATTTACATTCACAGCACAAACACTCTCTGTCTCACAGGCCACGGTCCAGGACTAGTTTACCCATATAGAAAACAATTTCATAGAATGAATATATTATATAGTATATAACAATATATACAATGAAAGTGTTTTAACTCACATCATTATTGTCTCTTTCATATACAGTAACATTGAACAAATATATGAAATATATATACGTATAAGGACCTGCACTGCAGGTTAAAGGGTATTATGGAATGATTTATATGTATATGCATATGTATATGTATATGTTTATGTTTATGTATATGTATATGTATATGTATATGTATATGTATATGTATATGTATATGTATATGTTTATGTTTATGTTTATGTTTATGTATATGTTTATGTTTATGTTTATGTATATGTTTATGTATACGTATATGTATATGTACATGCCAGCTGTTTAATATAGATTCATCATGCAAACATTGTTCATGACTAGTGTTTTTGCAGACCTTTTACCAAATGGGTAGGCCTAGGTTATAGTATATGGATCTATAGGCTACATTCATTATTCTGAATAACACCCCATAGATGCAAATGTATCTGTTCATTTTCTTACGCCCCTTAAGAACTACAGGTTGTTTTTAACGTTCTATATAAATACATTTGTCTTGCCTTGACTTAACTCTGCATCTTATTCGTATTCCGTACACATACAAAAATGTTCAGTTCTGTTTCATATGTATAATGTGACGAAGTGAAATATGCAACGTCACTAAACCAATAAAATAAAAGCAAAATTTAAATTAATATGGGATTTGTGTCAAAGGCTTACCTAAGGCGACACACCCACACACTTCCACTCACTATGATGAGCTCGTGCCCTGTCTAGGCAAACAGTCTGTATGGATGGTCCACACCATATTCCCAATATTCACAGCGTTTTCCCCCCAACTGTGAGCCACATGCCTCGTTACTGTTTCAGCCTCACAGTGGCTATTTTTGCACACCTGATGGTATAGCGTGCCTAACATCCATCTGTTCGCCTTCTGGTATACATATCGTATAATATCCAACAATTTTGAATAATCATGGAAATAATTCTTGACTGTGTGAGCACCATGTTCTCTCGATTACAGCAATATTAAAGCAGCAGTCGAATCAGCAAAGGCGTGGGCACCAGGAATGCCAGGCTCTCGCAACCGCAAATAAAAAGGCTTTTCATTAAAGTATTCTCCTAAGTCCAAAGCGCAGCTGCTATCTAAATACACAGACAATGAAAGCGCGATACTCCGTAACCTTCCCGTGTAACTGTCTGGGCAAAAGATTAATTACCGTGACAAAAACAAATGATGTGCTAAGCCAGCTATTAATACTGGCGTTGTGGCATGATTAATGGGATCATCTATTGTGACTGAATCTGGTTGAACAAGGCTGCTTGCATCGTTTGGTGTTTTCCTTCACAGCGCCCTTTGGCTTGGGCGAGGGCTTTGTGAGTACACAGGGAAGAAAGGAAAGGGCGCCCGGGCCGCCTGACACAAAGGCCCTGAGCACCACTAATTAGCCGTGCTACACATGCTGCTGCCTACGCCACCCATTCAAGGGCTTTACAAACAGTGCCCTCATACAGAGAGTGGTAACGCCTCTCATACCCACCCACAAACACACATACACATATATGCCCGCATACACACACAAACACATGCCTGCACACACATATACACAAACACACACACACACACTCACACACACACAATGCATAAGTCAACACCTAAACACCTGTGCTCATGCACAAACTCACACACACACACACACACACACACACACACACACACACACACACACACACACACACACACACACACACAAACACCCACACACACACACACACACACACACACACACAATGCATAAGTCAACACCTAAACACCCGTGCTCATGCACAAACTCACACACACACACAAACACATACACACACACACACACACACACACACATACACACACACACACACACACACACACACACACACACAATGCTCAGGCTTGTCCTTCTTGCATCCACGCCACGCGCCCTCACTCTCAATTTGGTCCTGTGTTTGACATAGCTAGCTGACCTACAAAGACTGAATGCCGAGATCTGACTTATTTTCAATAAACCCCGCAAAAGTGCGTGTGCCGCCGTTAAATAGATGTGCTAGGGCAAAGGCGTTTTGTAATTCAGTAATGAAACTATGATTTATGGCGACTGGCGGGGTGACAGGTTTGAATGTATGGCCCTGTGATTTAGGGCCACTTTATCAGCACAAAACAACCAGGGGCCGGTTTGTTTACTTGTTGTCTTCCTTAAACCCGTGAACCCTGACTGGATGACCCCCTTGCTGACGCTCACCTATCGCCTGGGCCCACTGTGAGGAAGTAATGAAAATTCTTTAAGGGTTAATAAACAGCCTTGATGGAAATAAATGGAACCGATAAATATCTTTGACAGTGTCCATTAATAACTGCTCCCCCTCCACCACCTCCAATCGCTCTCTTTTTTGGGGTCTGAAGTGGAGAGTGGAAAGCAGACGAATCTCTGTTTGCCGTTTCTTTACTTTAAATAGATGCCTGTGTCACTATGCTCACAGTCGTTGTGCTGCAGCCACTTTTGGAAAATTGGATCAATTGATGGTAAAGATATTAAAGCTGTGCATTTTAAAGATAAACACAGAGAGAAAACTCTTTTAAAAAAAGTGAAATAATCTAGTTATTTCATTTTAAGTCAGCACAATAGCCCTGGGCAATGACGGGAAATGGCATTCCGAGGGAAAAATCAGCGGCCAAATCCCTGCAAACATAAATCCCCCTTTGGAGATAACGATTCAGGTTTACTCACATCAAAATGGCCTATCTATCCAAGCTTCTCCCTGCAATCGGGGGTCAGCTCTCTGAGTCTCCTTCTGGATTTGCTTTTCAGCTCTGTTGATTAACGATGGCCTTATCTAACGCTAACCGTGCAGAGAGAGGCGCTGGGGCACAAAATGGAGCCTCTAAAATACACAGACTGCACCTTCGATACCACAGCTGTAATTTGATAAGGACCAAGAAAACGTGTGACTGTGCTCACACCAAACAGAAGGCCAAGACAAAGTAATTTTAACAATCAGACGCTAGTGTCATGTGGATTGAAATTGGGGCAGGGTGGTGACTGGTGGGTTTGAAGGGGTGTCCGTGGGTATAAACACTTCAAATCTCTTAGCCGTCACAGATAAGTCCTGGGAAATGCTCCAAACAGCTGCCATATTGCACTCACAGTCTGCATGGAATATTAATCTACCAAGCAAAAGAGCCAAGCAGCCATGTGAACTCTCGTGTGTGTGTGTCTGTGTGTGTGTTTTCAAGACATATCTGGGTCTCAAAGCTGAGAAATGTAGGGTAGAACCATCCCTTCGTCTCTTGAACATGCAGAGAGGAAGCAGAGTTAGGCAACACTGCAGTGATAATGAGAAATGACAGCCTCCTAGGTGTTTGCATGTCCTCTGAGAATATTACACATACAAACATTGTTGTTTTCTCAACATTGATTGTGTTGCCAATAGCCTTCATATTTCCACTTTACACCAAAATAACAGCTGTGTGGTATTACAGGAATGTGGTCACGGACCAACGTTAGACGCGAGAGGGAGGGATGCATTTCAGATGCTCAGTCCCTCAGGAGACAAATAAAATATGATTGAACTGCATTTAGCTCTACTGTCAGATAAAGGGACACCACTTCCTGTAAGGAAAAGAACAAATCGGAGAGTTCCTAAATATTCATGGATGCTGGTCGTCAAGGCGCTGCCTGGGACTCCCAATGATAACAGCAATGATAACAGCACTTCCATGATTGCAAAGAGAACCTCGTAAAACCGTAAGATGCCTCTGGGCAGACTCTCTTAGGTGGTTACAGAGATTGAATGAGATAGCTGCCTAGTTTACGGTGGCCGTTGAAATAAAAAAGAAAATAAGGAGAAAGACAGAGAGAGAAAGCGAGAGGGGAAAACAGTGCATATATTTTCATATAGTTTTGATTTTTCATGGCGCAATCCCTTTGTCTCAAGGTGACTGTTATCACGCTGGATCTGGCCAAAGCTTTGGGGAAGATTAAGTGCTCAGGCAATGCCTTTCCTCTCCTAACCTTTATAGCGCCTATCCATTGACTCCGACCACATGACTCCCTCCACTAAATGCCACTTAAGCTATTACAACTTTCTCATCCGAGCCTGCCTCTGACCCTGAAAGGTGAGGACAGGGAAAGGGCGATGGGATGAAAGCCACTTCTCAATTGCCAGCAAAGCACCATCGCCCGTCCTCAAAGTGAGGATCCCGGCTTCCGCAGGACACCTGTGTTGGAGCACTCTGCTGAGAGGGTGGTAGGCCCATGGGTGGGTGTGCATGTGTGTGTGTGCGTGTGTGCGTGTGTGCGTGTGTGTGTGTGTGTGTGTGTGTGTGTGTGTGTGTGTGTGTGTGTGCGTGTGTGTGTGTGTGTGTGTGTTTGTGTACGTGTGTGTGTACGTGTGTGTGCGCGTGAGTGTGTAGGAGGTTTGTTTTTCGCTGGCTCAGTACAAATGTTTAACTGTGTACTTGCTGTGATAGCACTTGCTAATACCTTGTCTGAGCGTATTGACTCCTTGCTAACTTTACTGCCCTGCGAGTGTAGCATCCACAATTTAACTCATGGCTCTGCCACTGGAAATCTGGTCTGCACTAACAGCAGTGCACTTAGAGGTACATTAAATTACTGCACGAGGAGCAGCTAGTTTGATTTGCAGAAATGCACCCACAGCAGGTGCGCTAATAGACTGGCAGCAGCTGAATGGATGTGGAGAAGTCACAGTGATAATAATCCCTCTAGTTACTTCAGTTGTGTACAGAACTCGGGCTCCTCTGCGTCGCCTGCCAAGCCCTCTGTATTTCACCGATCCATGTTTTCGCTTTCATTCTTTCATGTCTGTCACTGTTTCAGACAAGCTTGCTCAACACAGAAATGTTCTTGAAAGGAAATATGTCTCATGAATTACCTCAACAGATCTGATCGGTACAAAAGCAAAGTGATTTTAAAACTACCTTTAGCAGAGTGAGGCTGTGTGATAAGTATATGGTATGAAATAAAGATCTCTTCTGGTTCCCTTTGAAATTACCCCCATAAATGAAGTAGCTTTGCCACATGAGTTCTGGGTACATTATGAGGTTGTCTACCACCTACCACATACTGAGGAGAGACTAAGGGAACCTTTTTTCCCAAACTAATCACACTGTCAGGAAACAAAATGAAAGTGAGGATAAGTATATTTCGAGGAACTGTTTCCGTGGTAACACCAGAACCAGGGCCGATTTCTGTGTTGTGGAGTGGGTAAAGTGTAGTCGTGGGGACCCATTTCTGTCACAGGTCGTTCAAGCAGTACTCACATGCTCCATTAGTTCTCGGATCAGGCCGTTCCACTGGCTCTTGTCGTCCTGCGAGCCGTACTTCCCGTCCGGCACCAGGCGGATCTCGTAGGTGAAGCCCAGGATGCTAGCCAGCTCCTTGAGCAGGTCGATGCAGAAGCCCTCGAACCGGTCGTTGCCAACGAGTGCCCTGTCAGACTTCTTAAGCATGACGTATGGCTCCTCCTGCTCAGACAGAGAACATCAAATGAGCGACCGTGTTGAGCTAAGCTCTTTCGCTCCGTTTGAACACGCACACCTAATTTAGGTAAAGTGATTCCTGCTGTTAGCGCACAGTGTCACTTAACGCAAGGCGACAGCTGATTCAAACGCCATGCATCAACACAAAAAATTTAGAAAAGATGTCATTAGGAGAGGTTGCATTTGTCAGCTTTTAGCAAATGTGTTCCACTCTAAAACAATTATAAATGATCACTTTATAAGAACTATTTATGATGCACAGGTGTAGAAGTGTCCCCTGTCTTGACTGCAGCCCATGTAATGGTTTCAATGAGAAAGGAACCAACAACACAATAAATACATACAGTAAACAATTGCCATGACGACCATTTACACAAGGGTTTATGAGTAATGTTAAATAATTCCTGAGAGAAAACGGTATCTGCTCTCTTTGAACATTTGTTTGTGCCTGTCTGTTGTGCCATATGGAGAGGGTTTGCTTTGTTGGAAATAATCCATTGGCCGACTTGCTCTGGTATGCTCAATTGAGCTCGGAAAAGTACTTGAAAGGGAACAGAAAGCATTTGTTAACAAATTCTGCTTTTAATCATGTGTTCTGTCAGAATTTGTTCTTTTTTTATGGTGCATGATGCAACCATTGATGATGGGATCTCGTGATGAGGCCCGGTGTGCATCTCGTGCATTTTACGATCAGGACACTGTCAAAGCTTTATGGCGGTGTAATATTTCCTCAAGCAAGTCGTTATTTGGATCATATAAACTCTTGATTAGGAACAGAAGACTGTAATGAAAATGAACACGCTCATAATGTTGTCTTCAAGTCGTCACCAACCATAGTTGGTTGACTGTTCAGGAGGGTCTACTGAGAGCTGGCGAGCTGAAGACATAAATGGTAGACAGTGGGGAAAGGCCTGCGCCTACTCTCATCCCACCTGCGTGTAAAGCCTCCATACAAAATTAGCTAAAACCGCTATCAGTGGAGCCTCTTCAATACATCAGTCTTTTTATTTTTACGAGACTGTGCCACGCTTGCACTTCAGCTATTGTGCCATTTATGGCTTTGAATGAGCAGATATGCGATTTATAGTCCCTTGACGAGGTAATCGATTCCATGGTCAAGGTGACCCCGGCTTTCGACTTGTTTCGCCCAATTCAAGCGTGACAGTGGCACGAAATGGGCAGCTGAGGAGAGGAAGTACTGCAGTCTCAATAACATCCTCGAGGATGTCTGATGGAGCAGTCGGGGGGGGTCGGGGGAGGCAGAGGAGGTGGAGGAGGAGGAGGAGGGGGAGGCAGTGCTTGCAGCCGGCCAGTAAGGGTATGACTGATGTTGTAAGCGTGCGTAATGATGCTCAGCTGAGTTTGGAAATCAATTTCACCGCTGCTCCCCCATCTTGTCCAGTTGCCTTGATAGTAAATGTCCCAGAAGGGTGCCATTTGCATGGCTCTGTCACTGGGGAGCCCAGATTTTAATTTGTCAGGCTCGGCTGTTTTGTCAGGCGACACAGACCCAGCACGGTGTCTTTCAACGGCTGTATATTAAAATACATGTACTGGGACTGCGCATTGTAAATATTCTGAATGTTTAATGCACACAAGCTTTTCAGGAAAGTTTTGTGTAGGGGAGACAGGATTCAAAGTTAGAAAAGACTACTGCTACTCCACTGTACTAGGCTCACTGCACTATACAGAGGTGAAATGACTTACACATGAGGGGAATGATATTTACTTCTGTAACATAATAAGCTGTTGCTTCATCACGATAAAATAAAATGGGACCTTTTGTTCACATATTCTGTAGCATGACAATTGTGCTTAAATTGGCATACAAATTATCAAGCACACAAGTGTTAAAGTGTAGAAAAATGACAATAGAAAATGATTACCAAAATGATCTTTCGCAAGCCTGACAATGGCCTATATACACAACATAATGTCCTCCTCACTACACAATAGTGTAGTTATACATTCATAGACACACTGCACAAATAGATGAGACCTCTGGGGGCTAATGGGCAAAGATAGCGGACCAAGAGAATAAGCATTAAATATCATAATTAAATATCATAATCAGGGCTTTTCATGGAGTCTGATTCAACTGAAAAGCCTGAGAACATTCTGATTTTGCTATTGATGTACGTCAGATTTTGAGATGTCAGTCTTGACGTATTGGGTAATTATGACAAAGGCATTGACAATGTCATAGAAAATGGCCCCCTGATGATTTAAAGAAGGTGTTTACCACGAATAATTATGCACGGACACCTTCAGACATTTGTTAGGCCGACTATTTGCTTTAAATTTAGATAACCTCACAGTGACAGGTTCACACAAAAGAATCTAGAGGGTGCCTTTGAGGTCCTCTGAAAAGGTCTCTGCAGCCAGCTGTTTCACAACTTGACTCTGCGTCTGCCTGACAGTAAATGCAACTCTCCGCCTTGGTAGTGGAAAGGCATTGATTATATCCCTTCTGGACCCCACTCGCTCATAATTACAGCCTAGGCGTTCAATCTCCTCTTAATGATAGTGTTTAGCGTTGTTGATAACTCATGTGTCTGACCAAAATAAACCCGTGAGGGCCGTTCGTTGTCAGCACCCCTGTGACATCTCCCCACAACCCCAAACCTCCCCTTCGACAGGCTAAACTACAGCCCTAAGAGCATCTGCACATGACGGGGGGTTTTGAGGGAGGGGCCACCTGTTTATGCATACTCTCATTGTGACGCTATGAATAATAGGATTTCTTGGCTTTATCTAGTGCGTGACAGTGAGTAGACACATAAATTCCACAAGCATCGATGTAGCAACATCTTTGCGTGTGACTTTATGGGCCCTTATTTCATTGTGTCCGATGGGCAAAGCAACACGCAGACAACACGCATACGCAACAGCAAAGCCTGTCACCTTTGAACTAAAGTAATCGTGTGCCATGTGGGAGCACTGCGCGGACCCACCAATGTCTGTGCATGCTCGTGGTATTAAATTAACAACAAAAAATTGCCAAGTTATTTAACTAACTTCAGTTCATGCACAGTGGACTTTGCTTGTTGCTTTGCTTATTGCCAGTTGCCCATCAATGAAATTAGGGCCTTGAGCATTCATTTTAACAAATTTAGCAATTGTATTTACTGTATGTTGAAATGCACAATGCAATGACAAAGTAGAACAAATTGACATAGTGCATTGATCATGTAGGCTATGTTTTTTTAATAGAGGAAATATTTAGTTCAGTGCATTATCAAGAGTAATTATTCATAAGACTGGGTGTACCAAAGCAGTTGTTCTTTAGCCTATGGACACATGGGTGCACCAAACAGTGAATAATGTGACCTTTTATGCCAGAATGATTAAAGTAAATAATAACTCCAGATACCATAAAGAGGATTCTGCTGAAAACATAATTTCCAAGCTAGTGTAGATGTGAGCAGGGATAATATAAAGGACTGCCCTATAACTGACACACACTGGCTACGCACAAATGCACATGCAAAGACACAGGCTGTTATAAACCTACACATGCAATCCAGCAATCCCCATGTAAAGTGTAATTTCAGATATCCACTATGTTTACACCAGTGTCAGGTATGGGAGAATTTAGTAATTAAGGTCTTGCATTTCTTCTGAAAAAAAACCCAGCCACAGTCTTAAGAGTTGGCTCGTAAAATCAGGCTGCACGTGGAGTGGAGAGGTGTGTTGTGTGTACGTGTCCTTCTCGCTGGGTGCTTCCGTGACCTACCAGGATGGTGGTGATGACCAGCGAGCGGTTGGAGAGCGAGTCTGTGATGTTCATCCCATTCCGCCTGGGGACCTCTGTGATGTTAAGCCCCCCTGATGCACTCCATTTGCCCACCTGAGGGAGACCAAGGTCACATGACTAGACTGTACGGAGAAAAGCCAAATGACCTCTTCCATCACCCAGAGGTCATCTCATTCTCTCTCTCTCTTGCTCTCTCTCTCTCATTCTTTCAAACACTCTCTGTAATTCTCTATCTCTCTCTCTCTGTATCTCTCTATTAGCATCAATGTCAACTCTGCAACATTAGCTGATTGGCTATGTCACCCTTGTGTCTTGGTTGCACTTTGATGGTGTGAAGTGTTTGGGACATTTTTGCATATTTTCACATCTAAGCATTTGAACACACTTCAGTGTCACGGTTGTGCCAGCGCAGGAAGATCAGGAAGATAAAATGGTATGGTGACAGATTGTTTTTTCCTATGTATTATTTTATTTTTCTTTCTGTGCACTGTCAATATTTCAAAAAGTACATTTTCAAAGCTTTCTATGTTAAAACAAGATACTAACATTGCATTTCTGCTTCGTTTATTCTCTGCTGTTGTGTTTTGTTGCTATTCTTGACAGTATGTGCGCTATGCAGCACATTTCAAACAAAGCGTCCATAACCATATCCACAGCTTCTCATAAACAAATGTCAGTACAGCACACAAGCTACCAGCAGGCCAGCTGCAGTTGGACAAAGCAGAAGCTTCAAATTAACTTCAAAAGCTGAAAACACACAAACACCATGACGAGTGATAAGA